>NC_049178.1:6555281-6764185 GCF_009769625.2 Cygnus olor | reverse complement strand
CTTCCCCATTCCCAGGCCAGAAAAAGTCCCGAGGTGCAGACTCTGCGAGACCAGGAAAGGGGAGGCAACCGCGATAACAGGCTTTTCCCAGTGCTGGCGGCCTTGGGACCCAGACAATTCCAGACAGGAGCTGGGTCTCTCTTCCGAGCAGTGCGAACGAGCTGTCCCTTTTCAGATCCGCTTCCTTACCCAGCGGCACAACAGAGGCAGAACCTCTTCCTCAGGTTTTCTGCTTCTTTCGCACTGTTTGGCTGGCTGTTCTTGTGTCTCCTTGTCCTGGCCACCGTTGTCCGGCGCCCCGTGGGCTGGTGACACAGCTCTCTGTCTCCTCAGGCTTTTCTTTAGGGCATCAACAAGTCCTGAGCCCTGCTGGTTGGATGGGTACGTTCAGCCCTGCAGCGAGGTCTCCACACAGGGAAATTTCTGATCAGCAGCCCCCAAACTAGTGCTGGATCCCCGGTCACAGAAAAAGGTATGGCTTTTCCTATGTTTCGAGCTTTGTCTCCCTTATGCGGGGGTCTCGGTCCAGGCTCGCTGCTGAGAGGCGACGGCTGAAGCCCTGTTGTTCATGGGTTCGTTAGCTGGTTCGGGCGTGCCACCAGCACGCAGAAGGACGGAGAAGAGCCCAGGGCCCTGCTGTGCCCCGCAGCGCTGTTTCAAAGGTGGCGTCCTTGCTGATGGTGTTCCAGCTGTGCGGCTGCAGGATCTCCTCCAGCCCCAGCTCCCACTTCCCGCAGAGCTCCAGGGCCTGAGCAGCGCTACGGGCAAGTCCCAGCTGGTGTTCTGGGGCAGGTTCTGGCATGGCTGGGCAGCGTGATGTGGAAACCCCTGTCTGCCATTCTTCTTCTGCCCTGCTCGGCAGCCAGGCCCTGGATGGCTGGCAGCTGGGAGGCTTCTGCCCAGCTGGGAAATTCCTTCCTATAGAGTGTCTGCAGCTTCGCACCTCACCCCCTGAAAAAAAAAAACAAATTAAAAAATAAATTTAATCCCAAAGCCCTGATACTTCACAACCTGGTTTGCCCGGACCATGCTTGGATATACTCTAGCACCTTGGCGATGTACTCAGCCCATCGTGTCTGGAAAATTCCCTATCCACCAAGCCCCCCAAGCTGCGCAGCCACCTCTGCCACAAGCACTTGTTTCTCACACACACCTCTCCACGTATGTGGACGTCCATAAATAAAGGAGTGCGGAGCTACACTACATCTCTTGCATGTATTTTGGGGTAAAAGTCTCACGGCAACTGCCAGTTGTAGGAGGCTCACTTACCTGGGCCTGAAAGAGGTCAGTGCTCCAGCAGTGTTTCCAGGACCTGTGGTCTGTCCCCACCGCCATGTCTCCTCCATCCGTTGCGTGTGGCCAGTACCAGTGCGCCTCCGCTGGCTGCACTGCGCTGTGGAGTGGTGCCTTGAGAATGAGCCTCTGTACCCCAAACTGAGGGTTTGGGTCCCAAAGAGAAGGCTCTGGGCGCTAAAAAAGGGGCTTTGGGCTCTCAGGATGAGCCTTTGGGTCCTGAAAGTCAGGCCTTGTCTCAGCAAATGAGCATCTGGGCACTAAAAGGAGGGTTTATCCTTTCAATCACGGCTTTGGAGCCCAAGGAAGAGGCTTTCCTCCTGCCTAATAGTGACGCTGAGGCCTAAAAAGAATGCTTTGGGCCCTAAAATGAGAGCCTGGGTCCAAAACCAGGGTGTAGGTGATAAAAAGTTGGCTTTGGATCCCAAGTCTAGGCTCTCTTGTCCGAAAAATGTCCTGAAAGCTGGGTGCTTAAGGACAAGGCTGTGCTCTATAAAGAGGAGCCTTGGTGCCACAGCTGTATGCCTTTCAGCTGCAAAGAAAAGGTGATAAAAGGTTTTGGATCCACAAAAGATGCTCTTAGTCGTGAAGTGAAGGGTTCTAGGGTGAAAATGAGACATTTGGCCCTAAAAATGAGGCTTTGATTCCTCAGAAAGGGTCTTTTCTGTGTGCCCAGAGCATCCCAAAGGCCCTGCTGGCAGCTGGTCACAGGTGTGCAGGCTCCTCAGAGAAATAGCAAGCGACAGCCCTGCGGTGACTTCCGATGCTTTGATCCCTCCAGATGGGTGTTTGGAGCCAAAAAGGAGGCTTTGGGCTGTAAATTTCAGGCCTTGTCCCCTAGACTGAGGCTTTTGGCTCTGAAAGGCAGTGTTTCTCCTTCCGTGTAACGCTGTTGCACTAAAAATGGGACCTCGGACTGTGAAAGTAAGGGTTTCTCTCTTCCAATAAGAAGGCTCTGAATTCAACAACTGAGTCTCCGGGCCCTAATATTAAGGCTTTGGTCACCAAAAAGGAGACTCTGGGCTCTGCAAAGTAGTAGTAGCAATCAGCAGAGACTTAGGATCCCAAAGCAGCGCCTGGGCCCTGAAAATCAGGGTTTGGAGCCTGAGCATGAGACATCGGCCATGAAAAATGAAGTTTTAGAGCCTAGCATGGGGGTCTCTGGATGGTAAATGGGGCTTTGAACCCTGAGAATGAGCCTTTGTACCCCAAACTGAGGGTTGGGTCCTAAGAGAAGGCTCTGGGAGCTAAAAAGAGGCTTTGGGCTCTCAGGATGAGCCTTTGGGTCCTGAAAGTCAGGCCTTGTCTCAGCAAATGAGCATCTGGACACTGAAAGGAGGTTTATCCTTTCAAACAAGGCTTCGGAGCCCAAGAAGAGGCTTTCTGCCTAATATGTGACTCTGGGGCCTAAAAGAATGCTTTGGGCCCTAAAATGAGAGCCTGGTCCAAAATGGAGGGTGTAGGCGATGAAAAGACAGTTGCATCTCCGCTGGCTGCACTGCACTGTGGAGGGCGCCTTGTCAAAACCGAGGTGTCCCGTGTGGCCTGGTCACAGACAGGCGGTGCAGCAGGCTGTTGCTGTGACAGGGCAGCGTGGCCCACCTTCCTCTGGATCCAAAAGTGATGATTTGTTGCCTCCAAATTGGGGTTTGGACCTGCAAAGAAGGCTTTGGACCCTGAATTCAGGCCTCGGCTCCTAGCATGAGGATTTGGGAATTTGAAAAGAAGGGTGTTCCTCTCAAATAAGGCCTCGCCATCTAAAAGGCTGCTGCTTTGCACCTTGCAATGAAAGTGTGGACCCTAAAAATAGGGCATTGTGCCCTAAAAATGGATGCCTGGTCCATATGAGTGTGGCTGTAAGCAAGAAAAAGCTAGCTTTGGATCCAGAAGCGGGTGTGAGGGCCCTGACCAAAAGCACTTGGTCACTTAAATGGAGCACCCTGGCTCTTCAAACAGAGGTTTTAGGCAATCAGAAGAGTGTGGATACCAAGTGGAGGTTCTGGACCCTGAAAATAAGGCTTTGGAGCCTATTCAGGATGAATGGGGCCTAATAATGAGGTTTTGGACTGTTAAAATATTGGGAAGGGAGGAGGCAAGGGGCAGTGAGGAGGAGAGAGGGCGTGTCTTGTATCTCCAAGTCAGGCGTTGGAGCTGAAACCTGGGCCTTTGGACTCTGCAGCTCAGGGTCTGGATCCTGAAGTGATGCTTTGTTCCTTCGAAATGGCTGTTTGGACCCGAAAAGGAGGCTTTGGACCCTAAATTCAGGCCTTGTCTCCTAGCATGAGGATTTGGGAATTTGGAATGAGGGGTGTTCCTCTCTAATAGGGCCTGAGCGTCTGAGAGGCCGCTTTGCACCTTACAATGAAGTGTGGACCCTAAAAATAGGGCATTGTGCCCTAAAATTGGCAGCCTGGGCTGTAAGAGCGAGGGTGTAGCAAGAAAAGGCCAGTAAAAAGGAGGGTTTATGCTTTCAATCACGGCTTTGGAGCCCAAGGAAGAGGCGTTCTGCCCTAATATGTGACGCTGAGGCCTAAAAAGAATGCTTTGGGCCCTAAAAATGAGAGCCTGGGTCCAAAACCAGAGGGTGTAGGTGATAAAAAGTTGGCTTTGGATGCCAAGTCTAGGCTCTCTTGTCCTGAAAATGTCCTGAAAGCTGGGTGCTTAAGGACAAGGCTGTGCTCTATAAAGAGGAGCCTTGGTGCCACAGCTGTACGCTTTTCAGCTGCAAAGAAAAGGTGATAAAAAGGTTTTGGATCCACAAAAGGTGCTCTTAGTCGTGAAGTGAAGGGGTTCTAGGGTGAAAATGAGACATTTGGCCCTAAAAATGAGGCTTTGATTCCTCAGAAAGGGTCTTTTCTGTGTGCCCAGAGCATCCCAAAGGCCCTGCTGGCAGCTGGTCACAGGTGTGCAGGCTCCTCAGAGAAAATAGCAAGCGACAGCCCTGCGGTGACTTCCGATGCTGTGATCCCTCCAGATGGTGTTTGGAGCCAAAAAGGAGGCTTTGGGCTGTAAATTTCAGGCCTTGTCCCCTAGACTGAGGCTTTTGGCTCTGAAAGGCAGTGTTTCTGCTCCCATGTAATGCTGTTGGCACTAAAAATGGGACCTCGGGCTCTGAAAGTAAGGGTTTCTCTTCCAATAAGAAGGCTCTGAATTCAACACCTGAGTCTTCGGGCCCTAATATTGAGGCTTTGGTCACCAAAAAGGAGACTCTGGGCCCTATGAAGGAGTAGGTAGGCAATCAGCAGGAGACTTAGGATCCCAAAGCAGCGCCTGGGCCCTGAAATCAGGGTTTGGAGCCTGAGCATGAGATGTTGGACACGAAAAATGAAGTTTTAGAGCCCAGCATGGGGGTCTCTGGACCATGAAGTTGGGCTTTGAACCCTGAGAAGGAGCCTTTGTACCCCAAACTGAGGGTTTGGGTCGTGAAGAGAAGGCTCTGGGAGCTAAAAAAGAGGCTTTGGGCTCTCAGGATGAGCCTTTGGGTTCTGAAAGTCAGGCCTTTTCTCAGCAAATGAGGATCTGGGCACTGAAAAGGAGGGTTTATCCTTTCAAACAAGGCTTTGGAGCCCAAGGAAGAGGCTTTTGCCCTAATATGTGACTCTGGGGCCTAAAAAGAATGCTTTGATCCCTAAAACTGGGAGCCTGGGTCCAAAAACGGAGGGTGTAGGTGATCAAAAGACCGTTGCGTCTCCACTGGCAGCACGGTACTGTGGAGGGCGCCTTGTCAAAACCGAGGTGTCCCGTGTGGCCTGGTCACAGGCAGGCAGCGCAGCAGGTTTGCTGGCTCAAAAGGGGCCTCATGGGGCTGAAGAGCTGCTGGGGAAAACTGCTCTCGGCCGCTCTGATTCAGAAGAGCTGGCCTCTGGAGGGAACCCACTTCGAGACTCTGTCCCCAGTGCTACAGCGCCTGGCTGTCATCGTGCAGCCTGGCAGCATCCCAAAAGGACGCTCACTGCTGGCCAGAGTCAGAGGGGGCAGATCCTTCCTCCGGGCACATGGTGAAATGGAGAAAGGCAGCACTCCAGCACGCCCCTGCTGTCACACTGTGGTGGTTTTCCTCAGGCGGGCAGCCGAGTTCCACCACGGCCGCTCTCTCACTTCCCCTCCTCAAAGAGGAAGGGGGAGAAAATACGACACAAGGAGCTCGAGGTTTGAGATCAGGATGATTTAATTAAAGGGAAAAGGGAGAGGGGAAAAAAAAAGAAGAAGAAAAAGGAAAAGGAAAAGGAAAAGGAAAAGGAAAAGAAAAAGAAAAAGAAAAAGAAAAAGAAAAGGAAAAGGAAAAGGAAAAGGAAAAGGAAAAGGAAAAGGAAAAGGAAAAGGAAAAGAAAAAGAAAAAGAAAAAGAAAAAGAAAAAGAAAAAGAAGAAGAAAAAGGAAAATGAAAAGGAAAGAAAAAGAAACGAAAAAGAAGAAGAAAACAAAAAAAAACAAAAAGAAAAACAAAACTAAAAATTAAAAAGAAACAGAAAAACGAAAAGTAAAAGAAAAAGAAAGAAAAAGAAAAACAAAAAAAAAAAGAAAAAGAAAAAGAAAACTAAAAAGGAAAAAGAAAAAGAAAAAGGAAAAGGAAAAGAAAAAGAAAAGAAAAAAAGAGGAAAAGGAAAGGAAAAGGAAAGGAAAGAAACGAAAAGGAAAAGGAAAGGGAAGGTAAAGGTAAGTAAAGGGAAAAAGGAAAGGAAAAAGAAAAAAAAGAAAAAGGGAAAAAAGAAAAAGAAAAAGAAAAAGAAAAAGAAAGAAAAAGAAAAAGAACAGAAAAAGAAAAAGAAAAAGAAAAAGAAGAAGAAAAAAAAAAGAAAAAAAACGAAAAAGAAAAGGAAAAAAAAAGAAAGGAAAGAAAAAAAAAGAAAATGAAAAAAAAAAAGAAAAAGGAAAAGGAATAGGAAAAGGAAAGGAAAAGGAAAAGGAAAGGAAAGGAAAAAGGACAAAGGAAAAGGAAAGAAAAAGGAAAGGAAAAGAAAGGAAAAGGAAAAGGAAAGAGAAAAAGAAATAGAAAAAGAAAAAGAAATAAAAGAAAAACAAAAAGAAGAAGAAGAAGAAGAAGAAGAAGAAGAAGAAGAAGAAGAAGAAAAAGAAAAAAGAAGAAAAAGGAAAGAAAAGAAAAAGAAGAAAAAAAAAAGAAAAAAAGGCAGAGACCGCGCGAAAGGGCAGAGAGAGGGAAAAGCAGCGAGGCCACCAGGCGTGGGGCGTGTGCGGAGAGCTCCGCTCCAGGGAGGGCTGCACAGTGCCCCCGGGGCTGGGGAGGCACAGCCTTCGTGTAGATGAGGATGCTGATGGCCAGCTCTGATGGCAAGGAGGAGGACACTTTCCGCGCTGAGGGCGGTGCGGCCCTGGGGCGGGTGGCCCAGTGGAGCTGCGGCTGTCCCATCCCTGGCAGTGTCCCAGGCCTAAGCGGGGGTCTAAGGTCTGAGCGGGGGTCTTAGAGCAGGCTCGCTGCTGGAGAGGCGACGGCTGAAGCCCTGTTGTTCATGGGGTTCGTGAGCTGGTTCGGGCGTGCCACCAGCACGTAGAAGGACGGAGAAGTGGAGGGAGTGTGCCCGGGGAGCGGGGCTGCGCCGCAGGCAGGAGGAGATGCCGGGAGCTTTCCAGCACGCTCAGCTGCCTGCCGGGGAAGAGCGTCGCCTCCTCCACGCCTTCTGCAGCCTGGAGCACAGCTGCCGAAAGCTGAACCGCGAGCGCGGCCTTGCTGCTTGCAGGATCAGCACTGTCTGAACTGCCAGCGAAGAGACCGACTCGCAGGGGTCTTGCCTCAAGCCTTGAAGGACTGAGAGAACAGAGAAGGAGAGGCGAGGTGACGGCCCTGTACCCGCAGAGCGCCCGGCCCCCCGCAGACGTTGCCCCCAGCTCTCCGCCCAGCCAGGAGGGAGCAGGGGACGGGCGCATCACCTGGCGACTGCCCTGCGATCCCCCTCCCTGGCTCACCTTCGCAGATGTACTGGCTCTTGTTCTTGCGCTGATCCACCAGGTGCCTCCCCACGAGCCCTGGGGACACACGGCCTGTCAGCGACCCCGGCTGCTCCCCGGGGCGCAGCACGAAGGCACAGGGACGGGGGACCCCAGGCTCGCGGCTCACCGATGAACCTCACAGCCTCCCGCCGCAGGGGCTCCTGCAGGCTCTGCAGGTAGGGCAGGCTCTGGCCCAGGTACTCCTCTGCTCCGCTCCTCCTCCTGGCCAGCTGGAGAGGGAAGGGCGCGGGGTCAGCGCAGGGCGGCCCCGGCCCCGGCCCCGGCCCCGGCCCCGGGCGCAGAACTGCGCGTACCAGGCACTCGCCGATCTTACAGGTCTGCACCGTCTCGGCCAGGTGCGCCAGCTGCCTCCAGCGCAGGAACCGCGCGACACCAAGGAGGGCTTCGCGGGAGGCCTGCAGAACAGCTGAGATGGCACCAGAGCCTGGGCAGAAGACCCTGCTCCCCGCCCCGCAGCCCCTCCGCAGGGAGGGTGCCTCAGTGGAGACTGACGCTGCCGGCAGCTGCAGCACCCCTGGTGCTCGGGGGCCCCCAAGGCAGTCAGCATCGCCCTCCCCGGAGGAGCAAAATGCCCACCTCGGCCACGCTCTCGTCCTGGTCGTGCAGGTGGAAGGACAGCGGGAGAAGGCTCCTGCACACCTCCTTCTGCATCTTCTTCTTTTCACTGCTCTCCACAAAGCCCAGCGTGTCGAGGAAGAGGCGAACAGAGAGAACCCGCACTGCGCTTGACTCCTGGGGAGGAGGAGAGGGGGACATCAGTCCCGGTGGCTCCAAGCCCTCCGCAAGCAGGGCCAGCACGACCGACAAAGTGGGGGCAAAGTCTCCGAGCCAAGAGGCAGAGGGCACACCTTGAGGACGGCCCCCAAAAGTGATCCAAAACGAGCAAGCTGTGGCCTGCCGAAAGTCTGCCCAAGGGCACGCAGCGCCCAGGGCTGGGAACCGGGCAGGGAGAGCCCACGGTGGGGTGTCACAGGGACGCAGACATGGGGACGCAGCCTTACGTCGTCAAAGAGTGATGGGAGCTTGCCGGCCAGCCCCAGAGCCGTGAGGCTGAGCGTCCTCCCCTCCAGGAGCCGCAGCATGGTGCTGAGCACGGGCAGAGCGACAGTGCGGGTGTCGCTGTCTGCACCCTGCAGCTGCTCTGTGATGCTCGGCAGCAGGACGAGTGTTTGCCTTGCCTGTGTGAAAAAAACACCTTCCTTTGGGTAAAGCAATGCCTGCCACCTGGGCGAAAACACTCTCCGATCCCAGCCTTCCCGCTGCCTTCTCCCCATGGGACAGCGTGGTGCTGGCCGGCAGGGCTGCCCGGCACAGCCCCAAAGAAAGAGAGCCGGAGGCGCGGGGATGGACGCACAGCGCCGGCCCCCTGCCGCCCCTTCCCCGCTGCCTGGAAAGGTGCCGAGCCACAACAGCCCGGGGCCAGCCCAGCCCAAGCCGCTGCACTCGTGGTGTTGCCGGCTGCCCCTGCTCACCGTGTCCGGCCTCTCGGTGAGCCCCAGGATCGCCCTGAGCACCAGGCTCTGCATGCCCAGGCACTGGCTCCGCAGGTAGGTGGCAAAGAGGCTCACGACGCAGTCCAGCTCGTTGCCGAGGTCTGTGCACTCCAGCATCTGAAAAGTACGTGGGGCGCAGTGCTGGGTCACCAGCTCGCGGCAAGAATGCCAGGGCACGGCCAAGCCTGGCCCCGAGGCAGCGGGGCTTGTGCAGAGCCCCACGCTCGCCGCTCCTGCTGCCCCTGCTCACCTTGCTGAGGAAGACCATGGCCACCATCTCCCAGGAGGAGTCCTCCATGCTGAGCAGCTCAGCCAGGTGGCGGATGATGGTGGCACGCAGGCTTCCGGGCAACTCCTTCATTTCCCTGGCAGGGAAAATGGCAAGCAGGCGCCGTCGGCCCCGAGCCGGGGGGGCACAGCTCTCCTGGCTTTGCACCGCTCTCGCCACCACCCCAGCGGCCACGGGCACCCATGCTGTGGCAGCACTTCCTCCAAGACCCAGGGACCCCCCCAGGAAGGGGATGGTGCCGACAAGGGGCTCTCACCTGGCCACCACCTGCACGCCCCAGAGGTGGCTCTCGGCGCTGAGAAGCGCGGCCCAGCCGCCCTGCGCCTCGATGGCCAGCACCTGGCTCCCCAGGCCCACGCTGCGGAGCAGCGCTTTCAGGGACTGCACCGTGGACCTGCGGGCAGAGAAGGGCCCGGGTCACGCCGGGAGCCCCAGCCCTGGGTTCCTCTGAGCAGCAGGGGACGGGGATGTGGCACCTGATGGGAGTGAGCAGGTCCTGCCGGTGCTTCTGCCGGAAGACCTGCACCTCCTGCAGCGTCAGCTCCGTGGTGAAGGACACTTGGAAGAGGAGGGCCAGGAAGAGCTGGGGGAAAACGGCCTTCGCCTCCTCCAGGCTGGTAGGCAGCAGGAGGATCTCGTGGAGGGGCCTTGCTGCCTGCAGAAAGCACCCAGAGGCGTGGGCAGGGAGGGACAGAGGAGGATGGAGACCCCCCAGGCTGGCCCCGTGGGCGCGCCTGGGTGCCCCAGGGTGCGGATAAGGCTGGGAGGGATCAGGGGAGGGGAGCGGGGCCCCTGCCCATCGGAGATGGGCAAGCGAGGAACTCACGGCCAGGGCCAGGATGCGCGGGTGGTCCTCGGTGGAGGTGGATGTCTTGCAGCCAGACTGGTTCATGAGGATGCGGAGCAGCTCCCGCAGCACCCTCTCTGTGGCTGGGGGCTCAGACACCATTGCCTTCCACATGGTGACGGCGACGCTGCGGGACCCCCGGGCTGTCAGCAGGGCCTCCCCCGGCCCGGCTGCTGTCCTCGCTGGTGGTGGTGGTGGGGGGGTGGATGAGACGCGCTGGGCCCCGTACCTGGTGCAGGTCGGCGAGCACTGCAGCAGGCTGGCAACCGTCTCCCTGGGGCGCTTGCTGGCCAGCACCAGCAGGGCCCTGTCCAGGCTCTGAAGGGCCAGCGCGGCTCTGACGGACGGCAGGGTTCTGTAGATGGCCCACACGATGTTCAGCACCTGGAGGTGGGACACGGGTGAGACGGGGCCGGCACCAGAGCAGGAACAGAGCCCCGAGGGCTGGAGCCGTGGCCGGGCCGCTGGCGGGTACCCACCTGTCCCGAATGGAAGTCGGTCTCTGCCGCCAGCACGTCCACCATGTGGGCAGCCAGCTTGGTGCTGCGGGGATTCGGGGCTCTCATGCTCTTGATGGCAGCGAGGAAGACGCCCAACCGTTCAGAGGGCTGCAGGTACTTCACAAACATCTGTGGGAGGAAGGACAACACGTCAGTCACCCCGAGGGCTGCGATGGCCCCGCTCAGCCCTGCTGCTCCCGGCGCCCCAGGAGAGCTGGGAGCAGGGGCTGGGCCGGGCGACGGCTGGGGTGCGGCCGCGTGCGGGCCCCGTGGGGACCGGGCTTTGTCGGGGACAGCGCCGGTCCTCTTCCTGACGTCGCAGGGCCGGGGTCTCCTCCGGGGCTCAGGGCTGGCGCTTCTCACCATGAAGATTCTGCTGGTGTTGCCGTCTTCTGAGAGCCGTAAGGACAGCCGAGTTCGCCAGCGCTCCCGGAGCTGCGGCTGCTCGGCATCCTGCTGCCATGGCCACGTGCCTGGAGAAAAGCGGACACAGTGTCAGCGGGGGGGGCCTGGGGACCTGGCAGTGGCAGCCGGGGGCTCGGGCACAAGCCTCCCTGGCAGGAAGGGGGCATGCCAGAGCAGAGCTGGGGGCAGCGCTCCCAGGGAGGGCCCGGGCTCTCGCGCTCAGGGCAGGGGGAACGGCTCGTCAGCCCGCGGAAAGGCAGCCGGGCTCGCTCGGTCGCGTCTCTCCTGCTGAGGAGAGGGGCCCAGGCGGCCTGGTGCTGGCCTGGCTGTGCCGGCGTGCCCGTGTCTGGAGGGACCCAGCCCGACGCGGCTCCTCTCACTTCTTTGCTGCCTGAGGAAGGCGTAGAGGTGGCGCACAGCCTCCGCTGCCTCGTGGCTGGTCCCCTCGTTCTTGGAAGTGCAGCACAGGAGGAGGCTCCCCACCAGCCTTCCCAGCAAGGCGAAGCGGTGCTTCTTGGGGCAGTGATGCCTGAATGCCAGGGCTTCTGCAAAGCAGGAGCAGACCTGGGGAGAGAGGCAGCGCGGGACCACGGCTGAGCGGGGCGGCAGGGCCCCAGCCCCAGCCCCGGCTCTGCGCAAGCCTGGAGATGGGGAGAGCCGCGGCCGTGGAGCGAGGACGGGGGCGCCGGGGCTGCCTGCACCAGGGGCTCCCTACCTGGGGCAAGGAGCAGGTGTTGATGAAGGCGGCCAGCCTGGCGATCCGCGCCATGGCCCTCTCCTCCACGGCCTCCGGCTGCTGCTGGGTGAAGGGCAGCAGGAGCTGGGGGGAGAAAAGCTGCTGGTGTGCCCGCAGCACGGGACACTGGTCCTTCCAGCTGTCCCCCCGCTGCGGTGGCCAGGCGGGTGGCCGTGCCCCTGTCCTGCTGCAGGCCCCGCTCCCTTCCCGTTGCTCCCCAGACGTCCCTCCAGCCTCGCAAGGGCCAGCTCTGGGCCAGCCCCCGCCTTGGGGACCCCTGCCTGCACCAGGCATTGCGGCAGAGAACTGACCGCGTGCGTGAAGCCCAGCCTTTGCCAAAGCCAGACCTTCAAGATGTTCTGCAGCTCCAGGAGGCCGGAGGCGCCGGCGCTGCCCACCAGCACCTGCAGCAGGCTGTCCAGGGCTTCCACGGTCTGCAAGGAGGACAGGGGTTGGGGCGCCCGAACACGGAGCAGTGGTGTCCCAAGAGCCCAGCCCGTGCATACCTTGAAGTAGAGAGACGTGTCCATGTCTCTCCTGTCCTCGTGGCCAGGGAGGTGGAAGACGCTGCAGAGGCAGGCGCGCAGGAGGCCGTTCTTCCTGTCCTGCGGCAGCAGCCCCGCTCTGCTGCAAGGGGAGGAGGGGAGAGGTGTGGAACGCCCCCTGTGCGGCACCCTGTGCCCCACTCGGGGCCCCTGGCCGGGACCGGGGCCACCGTGGCGGCCAAGCCCGCGCTGGCCCAGGTACCTCATGGCGGCGATGGCGAGCATGGCTTTCTGCCGCACCTCCGTGTCCAGGCGATCGGTGGGCTCCTCCTGCAGCAGCGCCTGGAGGGCACAGCGCGATGGCCCAGGGCAGTGTCCCCTGGCCAGCGAGCGGCTACAGGGGCTGGCCTACAGGGCTGCCCCATCCCAGCGCCCCCACCAGAGCCACCTCCCGGCTCCTGGGGCTCCCCGGTGGCCCCCGCGGCCCTGCAGCGGGAAGGGCCGTGCCCAGCACCCAGCCAGAGGGTGCTCCCCGCGGGGCAGGGCGTCCCCTCACCTCGATGCTCCGCGCCACCTCCAGCTGGCAGAAATACACCGCGTCCCAGGTGGTGTGGTCCGTGACGGCGGCTCTGCAGGCGTCGCAGACGGAGGCCAGAAACCTCAGCTTCTGCGCCTCTCGCTGAGCCGCGGAGGGGAGAGACAAGCGAGCGGGTCAGGGGAGCCCAGCAGTCTCCCTGCGGGCACAGCCGGGGCAGGGGCTGCCCGGAGGAGGCCAGCAGCCGCAGCACAAAGGGCGAGCGGTACCTCGGGTCTGCGGCTGCAGCAAGCGCGGATGAAGCTCAGGGCGTCCTCTTCCTCCTGCCACAGCACGGCCGAGGCAGAAGGGCCCACGCCTGAGCCAGAGGGCGCCTGCAGTGGCTGCACCTCACTCTCCTCATAGGGCTGCGGCCGGGGCCTGGAGGCCGGGGAGGCCCCAGCCTCCTCCAGCCAGGCCGCTCGCGGGGAGCAGGGGGGTCTCCCTGACATCCTGCAGGGAGCGGTCAGGAGTGAATGTGGCTCCTGCTCCTGTCGCGGGGTAGGGATGCCACAAAGTGCCACCGCTGCCGCCAGCCCCAGGCCCCCACCCAGGACCCCTCCTCTTGCCCTCGGGCGGGCGGCCCCAGAGCCCCGCGGGGGTCCTGTCCCCAGGGGCCTGCAGACGCCATCCCCTGTACTGGAGGGAGGTCCCCCTGCCCGGGGCTGCCCCCAGCCCCACTGCCGAACCAGGCCCCTTGGGGCCGGCCCCGCTGCGCAGCCCTGGCAGCGCTGACCCACCTGCTCCTCAGCCCTGGCTCCTGCGCTGGGTTTCTGTGGCAAGGTGCCCGCGGTTTGTGCCTTTGCTTCGCACCTGGAGCACCCGGTAGCACTCCAAGCAGTCGCAGCTGCACGGAACCAGGTCCGTTGTGTCCGTTGGGACGGGACCCGCCCCAGAGGCCCTGCTCCCGGTTCCGGAGACGCTCCCTGGCCCCTGGTGTGGGCTTACGCGGCAAGGTGCTTGCAGTTTGTGCTTGTAGTTCTCACTGTGCCGTTCTCACATGGCCACAAATTCCATCGCTTTTCACCGAGCCGAGTCTCTTTTGCCCATGGCAGCAAGCATCCCGCCGTCTGCCCGGCCTTCTCTCAGCCACGAGCGTTTCACCGTATTTTCTGCCCCGGTCTTGCTGAGGAGGGCAGCGAGGGAGCGTGTGGGCGGGCACCCGGCAGCCAGCCAAGGTCAGAGCCCCACAGGCCTGGAGAGGGCTGGGCAGTAGCCGGTCGCTGCCGTGCCCCAGGGCTGCCTCGGTGGGGCTGGGAGACATGGCCTCGACCCCTGCACTGAGTCCTGGTACACGTCCGCATGCCCTGCACCAAGCCACGGTGCACGTCCAGACTCCCTCCTGCTGAGCCCTGGTGCAGCCGGAGGCTCGGATGGAAGTTTCACTGCCAGGAAGGGGGCACACCAGAGCAGAGAGACAGGGCAGTGTGCCCAGGGTCCTGCGGTGGGGCAGGCCCAGCAGAGCATCTCCTGGAGGAGCAGTGAAAGGAGGGGACAGCAGTTCCCAGCCCGGCATCTCAGCGCTCCTCTCAGACCCCTGAAAGGAGGTTTTCCTCTCTCCAGGAACAGACAGTGTTTTTCTTGGAGGAAGAATAATGACTCTTGATTTCTTCTGCCTCTTTTCCTATAGTTAGTCTTTTGTCTATAAAAAATGAGTCTTTGGGCTCTATTAGTATGCTCTACAGCTGGAAAAAAAAAAAAGAGCTTTTGGATTTTTTAAAGAAAATTTCTCAAAATGAGGTTCCAAACTCTCAAATGGGGACTTACACTCTGAGAATGATTCTTTGAACACCAAAAACGGCTTTGGATCCAAAGGAGAGAGCATTAAGAAGGAGGCTTTGGGTCTGCAGAATATGAATTGGAGACTGAAAAGAGTTTGTGTCCTCAAAAACAAAGGTTTCGACCTCAAAGCAGGACAGGAGGAGCTGCTCATCAGTACACGGAAAGGCAGCCAGGCTGGGTCAGGTTTCTAGTTAGAGGACTAGTTAAATACGACTAAGAAAATGAAAGATGACTGAGTAAGGCAAGTTTATGCAAGCTGTAGAATACATCTCCAGCCTGAAACAGCTGAAGGGCTTTGCAATTCTCCTGCAAAGCCCTGAGAGGTACACAGATCTCTTGATAGCACTGGGGCATCCTGGAAAAGAGCCAGGCAGAGCCCCTGCCTCCAGCTCACCTCACAGCAGAGCTAAGAGCAGAGCACCTGCACTTGGAAATACCTCCTTGGTCCTGTGGTCTTCCAGGAGTCATATAAATGGGAAAAACCTTCCCCACCTGCTGCTTTTTAACCCCGTGGAAGAAGCAGCTGTACAATGGAGTCACCTGGGCTGTCACCTCCTGCTGCAGCCCTCAGCCCAGCATCCTGTCCATTTAGGACTCCATGGCTGGGGCTGACTCCACACTGGGTTTGCTGTGTCCGTGGAAGCCTTGGCAGGTTCCTGCAAGCTTGTCCAGGTAAACCTCTCCCATTATTTGGCTGACGATTTCTAAACCTCTGTGTCTCCAGTTCCAGTCATACACTGGCTTCTTCTGTCTCTTTTGTGGTTCTTCTTCAGTTTTCTCCTAATGCTTTACATAATTCTTGTTGCTACACAGTGTTTCCAGGCTCAGCCATCTGTAACAATGCTCCACCATGGCTGTATGCAGTTTGGCTGCAGCACAGGTGCTTTGCTGATTAATTTGCCATTTATTTATTTATTTTTCACAGTCATTTTGGATGCTTGGAAATAAACTGAAATAAAAATTTTACTAATACCTTCCCCCCTCCTCATGCCAATTAACTTCAGTAATCTTTTGCAAAATCATCCTTTGCATGGTCTAGACCTGGGTGCAGACAGCAACTTAAGCTGTATTGAAGCGTGGAGCTCAGTTTACTCCACGCTTTTGTTCTCACCAGTGTCACGTAGAGGAGGAAGGTGGGCAGAGAGAACCAAGGAAGTGGCTCAGGAGACCAAGCCCAAGTCAGAGAGGGTTTATTTGAGCACCTTAAATGTGGGTACTCTGTCATTGCACAGGGTGAGGGAGGGGAAATCTCAGGGGCTACTTCTTCGACCAGAACACAGGGAATAGGAAGGATCCAAGTCCTGCTCTCCCACATGCTACACATGTCCCAGTCCCTGGACTATTAAATACAAAACAACCATCTGCTGTTTCATAATCCTTTGGTAGTATCTGAAAGGGAACACTGTACGGTTCCCAGGCATCTTCTAAGATGAATATTGTCACCTCAGCTGCTTTTCTGATCTGTAAGCAGCAGCTTTCCAAGCTGATTGCCCATTTTATTGAATTCATCGTCCTTTCCTTCGTCCTGCCCATGGCCTGTGTGTGCAGGCTGTGTTGCATTCCAGCATGGAAGGTCTTTCACCTGCTTGGGCTCCAGCCATGCAGAGGAAAGAATAACATATTAATATTGCATCCCGTTTTATGCATCAGGGCAGTTATGCACACAGGCAGCCTTGAGATTATCTTCTTCACACGTACAATTCCATAATTTTCCTACTTAAACACTGAGTGAGAAAGCAGGAATAACTGTGTTGTGAAGATCCCTTCCCAAAGACAGGGCATGCAGGGATGGTAGAGCATAATGAATCGTAATTTTTAAGCACAGTCTCCGCCCTTAATATGATTACTTTCATCTTCAACTCTACCAGTGTTTTAGAAAGAAGTTTTGGCATCACAAGAAATATGACTAGCATCTGCTGGTAATAAAACAGGGAAGAACATGAGAGCTGCAGCAAAGTGTATGTGCAAATCAGATGTTATGGCTTGCACTTAGTTGTAAGGGGCTCCAAATGCAGCGTGCACAGGGCTTGGGGAAACCCCTTGAGTCCAGCGGGCTCTGCATGCTGACTGGTGCGCAATGGCTGCATGGCTCCAGATGGGATGTGGCTGGATGCCAGCGGGGAATCTGGAAAGGAACAGCTCTTGGTGGCATTAAAACTCATTGCCTGAGCAAGCAGTCATGTGTACGACCATAGCAAGTCTCATAGGGTTCATTGATTGTCCCAGAATTATGAACCTAAAGAGGATATACCATGTGCTAATAAAGGGTGAAATTAACACTAATCCTTACACGTGGGCTGTTTAAATCAAAGGATCTGCAGTGGTTGCAGGTGCTTTAATGAATAAAATTTCTCCCACATGAAGAAAAAAAAGAAGAGAGTGGAGAACATACTAAAAACAAAGAAAAAAGTTGGCCATCTTATTTTATGGCTGTAGATTAAAAAGTAAACCCTAACTGAGTCTACAGGATGAAGAAGCAAGTGTAAGTCTTATCAGCAGTAATGTGACAAATGAACTAATCTGTCTATCCGAGCCTTGATAACCTGCCAATAGTTCTTCTGCCTGTTTCATCACCACACAAAATAGAGAAATCATTTATTACTAGCCATTCAATGGCACATATCCTTCCTCCCCCTCCAAAACACCTTTTGCCATCCCCATCTGTGACAACAAATTGATTAAGTTATGAAGCAAGTGAAACAGAAAGGGTTCACTTAGCTCAAACAGGGTTCATTGGTCCTGGTTGGTCTGTAGCTGCCCTGCACACATGTCCCATTGAAAACCATGGGCAAAACATGGACAAACTGAGGGTAGAGGACAACAACCTCAGCCCCAGGAGGAGGAACGAACCCTGGGCAGGGCAGTGTCCCAAGCAGGAGAACCAAACTTGAGTGGAGGCCCCAGGTGAGGCTCATCAGGGCCACTGAGGCTCATTAGGGCCCTGACATTCACAGCCCAGTGCAAGGACAGGGTTATCACAGGCAGGAAGATCCCTGGTATGGAGCACCGTCAGAATTAATTCGCCAGGAGATAGCTCTCTGGAGCAATGGAAAGGAGGTTTTGGCAGAAAAGTGGTGGTGGAAACCCATTCATCCTGGTCATGGATCATGTCATTTTCTCTGCCCCACAGCTAATGAAAGGGTCAGTGCATTTTGGGGCTGTGGTGCAGGTGGACATCATTTGGCTCACCTTGTTGCACCTGCTGCAACCAGCTGGCTGGGAAGGAGGGCTCAAAAGAAGAGAGCTGGGAACATGGAGGGGTTTAGTTTCTCAGGCTGGGCTTGGAAGTATGCAAACAAGAATATGGTAATGCCATTTTATTAGCCTGTATTTTGTTTGCTTAATACTCAATTTCTGTACTATGTATGTATCATACTAGTAAAGCAGCGAAAGAAGAAAGCTATGTACCTTTCAGGTTTCTGTAGGACTAGCTGGGAATTTGCTAATGCTTTTTGCAGGTAATTCAGTGATGTAGCTACCTGCGCTGGAGCCGAAGGGTTAGCTTTGCCTGTGTCTACGGGATGACTGTCTTTTGTGTGCTCTGTAGGCATGTTTACTGATGATCTCATAGCCCTTGTAGTGGGTGGCTAAGCAGCACGAGCCCTGATTTAGCTAGGCACCCTGCTGCAAGGACTGCCAGGAGTAGCTGTGTGACCTTTCCTAATAGAGTGTTGCCTTCCATTAGTTCTTTAATTCATTACTTCTGTTTCCTTAAATATACTGCTCTCCTTCTTGTAGGCAAAGCACTCTCTCCTGCTCTCACACCCTCCTGTTATTACCCTGTGTATTGTTGTAGCTTTGCCATTCCTTTTCCTGACCTGAAGCTGTAAGCTGCTATTTCTCTCTGGGAGAGGTGGTGCCTTGCTTTACATTCCTATTGCCTTCTCCAAGTGTCTGCACCCAGTTCTGTCTTGCCCTGTTTGAAAACAGGTTGTTGAAGGATGAAGAGCGTTTCAAGTAAGCAGTGCTATGCTGAGCTGTCACAATGCTTTGATACTGCAATCCTTCCCAAAGCAGCCCTTCATAGGTTAAGAAAAATGCTGTCTTTCCAGGCAAAGAGATCTTGCTTGGAAATGATACTGAATCTTTCCTGGACTGGTCTAGTTCAGTGCCTCATATGTGGAGTTTAAGTTGTTTCAGGTAATGGGGGTTATGTTTAACTTGTCCGTAACAAAACTCCCTGGCTTCTGTTCTCCAGTGTTCTTAGCTCCTTCTAGCGGGGAAAGGAGAAGGCTGCAGACTAACCATTGAGGTGCAAGGGAAATCCAAGCTGAATGTTACGATGCTTGCTAAATGTCCGTGAGCTGAACTACCACAACTTCAACTGACCCCTCTGTGAGGGGAGGCTCCCTTGTAACTTCTTGACCAAGTCCTTGAGCACAAAGCTTCATGTAACTTTAAGTGTGATGTTGCCAGTGTGGTGATCTTTCATTTGCTTCCCTCTGCGTAGCTGTTTGAGCCCTTTTCCCAGGAAGGGAACGGCTTAGCAGCACCTGTGGGTTTCCATTCCTGTAGTCTGGAAGTGCTTGCCATGAGTGAGGGAACAGCTGGAGTGCTGGCGGGGGGGGTGTAGCACCAGGCAAAGGAAACTCTGAATGTCATCATCCAGAGTGAGCCCCGAATAAAGAAATGGGAAACTCAGAGACAAGTAAAGGCACCTGGAAAAGGAGGCCTTTGTGCAGGTAGTGTAACTGAGGCAATGCAGGCTCTGCTAAGCAGGAGGGCAGTGGCGTGGCATGGAGCACTATTGGCTGTAGAAGGTCTGCAGCAAGCAGGAGTGGTGACGACATGGCACACTGGTGGCTCTGCCTCCTCCACGTTGGGTAAAACAACACGGGTCAGACCTAGCAATTGGAAAAGACGTGTCAAAGCAAGGGCATGCTTACCAGTGGCAGGAGTTATGCCGCAGCAGTTGTAATGCTGTCGCTAGAGTATCTGAGAAATACTTGTTGAGATTTATTGTCCCATCAAAGCTGACACACTTGTGCCAATGATGAGGTTGGTGACTTATTAACTGTGTTGTCATATGAGGACTCCCAGATGAGTTGTAGAATGAAACTCAGAGCTGCAACTTTGTGTCCACGGACTGCAGGTTGATGGTGTTCACTTTGTTTCCAAGTATCTCATCACATGCTTTCAGTTTCCTGAACTTTTGGGCATAGCTTAGGATGGAAGAATCCAGAATGTCTTGCAATGCATGACAGGGCACTGAAAGGACAGCTTTGTTACCCTGTTGACGGGGTATGTATTTCTCCTGAGACAGCCTTCAGTGCTCTCACCTGTGACTGTGGTTAGGCTTAGGAGATCTTTCCGTAACTTTCAAGGGAAGATTTTTGCAAGGATTTTCCCTATGCATTTTGCAGGTTACAGATTTCAGAGCACTTATTCGGAGGTGTTTCCCAAATTGTGCTTTGCACCTCTTTAAAAGACCCTGGGGTGGGAAGGGGACACAGGGTAACTACAGCAGTAGTGGTCTTCTTTTCATGGCACTGAGCATCAGTGCAGCAGAGTTACTCGACGGACGCTTTCATCTGGATACCAAACCAAGGCCTGACAGCTCCGTGTATTGAGATCTAACTTTGATATCACAGCTTTGATCAGAAAAGCTGTGAAAGGTAGGGCTTTGAAAGTGCCTTTTCCAAGTAGCTTGAAGCTTCATAAATTGTGCTCTGTTGGACAAGAATGACATAGCCAAGTGCAGAAGTGCTCATGGTTATGAGAGAATCAATTAGGGCATGTTGATGAATAATGTATGTGCAGCTTAGGAGGGATGGATGACATCTGTTTTATTTTTGTACTGTTAATTGAGAGTGATTCTAGGACAAAAAAGCACAAAGGGAAGATGAGGAGTTTGGGGGGAAGACTCTGGTTGGAGCATCAGAAGCTGGATGCTCACCAGAAACACTTCCTGTCCATTAAGCTGCAAAAACCTCAGAAAGAGAAATCGTTCTAATGTCCTCTACAGCTCCTAATCCATGTAACCGATACCGCCTAGGAACCCCGTTCAGGCTGTGGTGAACAGTCACTGGCCCAGGGAACAACATCAACTTTTTTGTATGGCACTTCTGGTGATGGTTGATATGTGTGAAAGGCTGTGAAGGGATTTGGAGGGTTGCATGGATAGCTGCTCTGCTCCAGTTGGGTGGGAACCACTGAACCCACCCAGAAGACTGGCTACTGGAGTGACTACAGAAGTGGCCTTTGCTGGATTGTGCTTGTCAGTGCTGCTGTAGAGCAGCAAGTAGCTGAAGCATGATTTTTTTTCTCATAGAGTCATTAAAGTTGGAAAAGACCTCCAAGACAACCTGGTCCAACCATCCCCCTACTACCAATGTCACCCCCTAAGTCATGTCCCTAAGCATCACGTCCAACCTTTCCTTGAACACCCAGAGGGATGGTGACTCCGCTTCCCTGAGCAAACTCTTCCAAACCCTGACTACTCTTTCTGAGAAATGTCTCTTGATTTCCAGCCTAAACCTCCCCTGGTGCAACTTGAGGCCGTTCCCTCTAGTTAACTAGGTAACTACTCTAGTTACCTGTGAGAAGAGGCTGACTCCCAGCTCCCCACACCTTCCTTTCAGGTAGCTGCAGAGAGCAATGAGGTCTCCCCTGAGCCTCCTCTTCTCCAGGCTAAACACCCCCAGTGCCCTCAGCTGCTCCCCATAGGACTTGTGTTCCAGACCCCTCACCAGCTTCGTTGCCCTTCTCTGGACACGCTCCAGGGCCTCGATGTCCTCCTTGTATTGAGGGGCCCAAAGCTGAACCCGGCACTCGAGGTGCGGCCTCACCAGAGCAGAGCACAGGGGGACGATCACCTCCCTGGTGTGCTGGCTGCACTATTCCTGACACAAGCCAGGATGCTGTTGGCTTTCTTGGCTGCCTGGGCACACTGCCAGCTTATGTTTGGGTAAGCATCAACCAGCACCCCCAGATCCTTTTCCTCTGCACAGCTTTTGAGCCACTCTGCCCCAAGCCTGTAGCACTGCATGGGGTTGTTGTGGCCGAAGTGCAGGACCCGGCACTTGGCCTTGTTGAACCTCATCCCATTGCCCTCTGCCCATCGACCCATCCTGTCCAGGTCCCTCTGCGGGGCCTTCCCACCCTCTGGCAGATCAATGCTTCCCCCCAACCTGGTGTCATCTGCAAACTCACTGAGGGTGCACTCAATTCCCTCATCCAAATCATCAGTAAAGATATTAGAGGATGGGCCCCAACACCGACCCCTGGGGAACACCACCGGTGACCGGTCACCAGCTGGATTTCACTCTGTTCACCACCACTCTCTGGGCCTTGCCATCCAGCCAGTTTTTAACCCAGCAAAGTGTACCTGTCCAAGCCGTGGGCTGCCAGCTTCTCCAGGAGAATGCTGTGGGAGACCATGTCAAGGGCCTTGCTGAAGTGTCGGTAGACTACATCAACAGCCTTTCCCTCGTCCCCCAGGTGGGTCATCCAGTTGTAGAAGGAGATGAGGCTGGTCAGAAACCTTGCCTGTTCCAAGGTTTTTTCTGCTCCTTGTCCGACTTCCAGGTTGGGAGGCTGAGTACCCCAAGAATAAGTGGTCTGGGTTATAAAGACAGATGCAAAGTCATTAAGAACCTCATCCTTTTCCTTATCCTCACTAGTTATGTTGCAGTGTAGAATGAAAGCCAACAAGAACTCCTCACAATTCTGTTGGGGGTTTCTGTGCTTGCTTTAGCTTGTACTTCTGTGCTTCTCTGAGGCCTCTGCCTTCATCCCTCTCTGGAAGTCTCTGTATGATGGGTTGGAGCAGTGAAAAATTCTGTAGTCTTCGTGTCAGGTTCAACACAAGAAGGTCCTATGGAGGACTGGGTGCCTAGACAGGGAGGAGGGTGAAGGATCTGGTATCTCAGGCCTTTGAAGGGTCCCCAGGGATGTGCTGTTTGTGAGATCTTTCTGAGCCTTCTGATCAGTGGTGTTAGTCCTTTTATTCTGGATCAGCTACGCCTTTCCTGAAATATGGAAGACCTGCTAAGAGGCTGAGTTACATGGATTGTACTCAGGCTGCCACTACATACCCAAACTGAGGTATCAGTCAGTTTTTTTTTTCTTTTCTTTTTTTTAAATATTCTGGCTATTTATTGAGTACCAGCCTGGGGAGCCAGATAGGCAGTTTCTCTGCTGGTCTCGTTCTTCCTTTTAACAAAAGAAAATGCCGGGCTCCTGCTGCTGTGCAGAGGGCTCTTGGGGCAGCCAGCAGTGCCTCCTGCTAGGGGTGCAGGACAACGTGGGGAAGAGGCAAACTGAAGCAAGTCCTGCGGAGGCTGCGAAAGGGCCAGGGCATACGGTGGTGTGCGAGGCTGAGGAGATGAGAAGGGGCTGGAGAGCGGCTTGGGGGTGTTCAAGGCCAGGCTGCATGGGGCCTTGGCCAACCTGACCCAGCGGGTGGTGTCCCTGCCTGTGGCGGGGGGCTGGATTCAGGTATCTTTAAGGTCCCTTCCAACCCGGTGCTGGAGCAGGGGCCCAGGCGGCGGTGTCGCTCTGTGGGCAGAGGGTTTTGAAGCCTGGCCGGACGAGGCCGGGGGCTCAGCGCTGACCCTGCCGCGAGGGGGAGGCCGGCCTAGAGCCCCCCTAGGTCCCCCCACCTTAATTACCGCGGGGCGCTGCGGCTAATTAGCAGCGCCACGCGGTGGGGGGGGGGGGGGGGCGTGCTCCCTCGGGGCCGGAGAGGCGGGCGGGGGGAACCTTTCTCCGCCCTGCGGAACCTTTGAGGCGGAGGCGCCTGTTGCCGCCCGGGGGATCGGGCGGCTGCTCCGGCGGGGGTGCGGGGCCGGACGCTGGGTGATGCGGCCCCCGAGCGGCGGCTGAGCGCCGAGGCCGGCACGGAGGCGGGCGGGCGGCCGGGCGGGGCGGCCGCCAGCTGCCGGGGCCCGCAGCCTCCCATCCCCCGGCCCGCCCCCCCCCCGCCGAGGTGAGAGGAGCCGCCGCAACGGGGAGCGGGCCGGGAAGGGCGGCCGGAGGCTGCGTGGTGGGGAGGGGGGGGGAAGCGGCGGAGGCCGCGGCCCCGCCCCGCCCCGCCGGGGGGGGCTCCGGGGAGCGGGCCCCGGGCTGCGGGGGGAGAGGGGGGCGCGGCCGCCGGGCCCCGGGCCGCCGCCGCCTCCCGCCGGGGGAGCGGGGCTGGAGGCCGCCGAGGCCGGGTTGCGCGGGGGACGGCGGCACGGCTCGGCCGCCCTCGGCGTCCCGCCGCCGCTGGTCGGCGGTGCGCGGCCTAAGCCAGGGGCTGGGATCCGAGGGGGGCACCGGGGGGCGGCCCCGGCCGGGCTGAGGGGGGCCTGGGGCGGCGCTGGTCGTGCCCCCCGCGCCCAGCGGAGAGCAGCGGGCCGGAGGAGTGGGGAGCAGCCGCAGAGAGTGGCCTGGGCGATGCTTGGAGCCTCGGCGTGCTGAGCCCTCGCCGCCTCGCTCGGTCCCGGCCCGGCGCTGCTGAACTCGCTCCCACCCTCGAGCCGCTTCGGGGTTGCTTTTGCTGGTGGTTGCGTTGGTGGCAGGGTGTCTGGGGGCTCGCGTCTGTGACGCGTGTTTCCCCTCCTGCTCCTTCATCGATTTGTGCAAAATTGGGGCTGTAAGAAGTTGTCAGCACGTCACATTGGTATATATGCAGGTGTGGAGTCCTTATTGCTAATAATAATAACAATAAAAGATCGTAGCTCTTTTCCCTCTTTTTTATGCTAATGAGATAGTAATGATCACGTTTGATCGTGTTTTTAAACTTTGTCAACGTCGGATGTTTTTTTGTACAGTTACCCAAGCATTGTGCCTAGTGAACAGTCCCTTAGCCCATAAGCAATCCCTGCAGAAGCTTCTGCTTTGGTTCAAGGTGTTTCTGCTGCCTGGTCAGAAGTTGTAATTCCCATCCCCTCCCCGGCTTAGAGTGATGGACCTTATGAGCGCTCTGTCCGCTTCGATGCGAAATCAATTAGTTCGGAATAAACAGCCTTTGTTTTGGTACTTCTGCTCCAGGGGCAGTAGTATCCAGCAGAGGGACGAAAACAAAACAGCCCGCTTAGACCACTGCTGGTGCTCCTGATGTGAGCTCTAACGTGGCCTTGGTTTGTAAGCGAGGCTTCTTTTCCCGGGTGTGAAGCTATACCTTTGGAACGTGCAGAGTGAACAACGCAGCCTTTTATCCTGTGATCTTAACAGCATCAGAGTGTAGGGGTTGTTCAGTAATGGTACGTGCTGAATGTGAAATTTCCAAGAAAAATGCAGTTGCTGTTTTAAGGAAGAGCTGTCGTGGATGCAGCATGTGATCTTTTCTAGGCTAACACTGCCTCGGACTGAATACCGCCTTTTTTCCCCTGAAAAAGGTTGACTCTTTAGCCACTGTGTTCCCCTTGTACGATACCTGGGTTACTGGTAGCTTCTGCATCCCTAAAATCTCTTGACACTTTGAAATTCCCATTTTGGTACTGGAGAGTCGTTCAGATCCTGAGCACTACTGTGTGTTCTGTACGTCACGTGCTCTTTTGAGGAGGAGAACCAAACAACGTTTTCTGCCTCGTCTCAGTAGTGGATGCGTTTTAGTGAAGATTTGAAAGGTGTAGTCTGACATAAAAAACTGTAACAGGTCGTTATAGTGTTCTCTGGAATCAAAATTGGTGCCATGGAATAATTCAAGGTGGGAACTGCCTCAGGAGGTGTCCAGTCCAGCCTGTTGCTCAAAGCCGTGTCAGCACCAAGTTCAGAGCGGGACTTTGTTTATTCACGTCGGAAACCCTCCAAAGCCAACAATTTGCCAGTCCCTGGGCCCCTGCTTCGGGGCTTGACCTGTCCTCCCAGGGAGAAGCCTCTCCTTTGGGTCAGGTCACAACCTCTGCTGTTGCAGTTTACGACCTCCAGGCTTGCGCAGCCTCCCTTCGTGTGGCAAGTGCTCCATCCCCCTCGGCGTCTCGGCAGCCCCCCTCTGAACTCGCTCAGTTTTATCTGTGTCTTTCATGTGCTGGGGGTGTCCAAAAAAGCGCGCGTTGTGTTTCGGGCGCCTCTCAGAAGTGCCGAGTGGAAGGAAGGAGTCGCTTCTCTCGGTCCGGCCGTGCTCCCGCTGCTGGGGCCCGGCATGCTGTTAGCCTGCATCGCTGCCAGGGTGCACTGCTGACTCACGTTTAGCGTTCTGTCCTCCATTTGTGACCCTCCGTGTGTGCACACAGGCGTGTGTGCGCGTGCACGTGGTGCACGCAGCCTTCTCTTGTCCTCCCGCCACGCAGCTCCAAAGAGCCTTGGTGATGTGTATGTGCGCGCGGAAGTTTGTACACGTGCGCGCGGGTGTGAGTTACACCTTTTGTGCTGTCGAACGGTCGCTTTCCATCCTTTCCCCCAAATCGCAGCTGTTACTAGGGGTGATGATCGACTGTCTGGCCTTGCCTGGGTGTCGCGCAGCCCCGACTGGCTGTGCGGGGCCCCCTCTGCCCGCTGCCTGCCCTTCGCCTGCTCAGAACCGCTTTGTTTCAAACACCTCCGGGGTGGGACTGGGTTACCAGGGCAAGGAGGGGGTGGTGGCGGAGTGAGACTCTTCCCGGGAGGACTGAGGTGCATCTTGTTTGATCCAAAGCAAAGCCAGAATATAAGCACGCAAAAAAGTATGAAGTGTGTTTTCAAATTTGTTGTTTATAGGTGCGAGGTGAACGGAACAGATGCAATGTTTCTAACAGTGTGCTTAGTGGCAGCGTAATTGTCCTTCTGTCATTCCTTTGAGCTTGTTTCTCTCGGGTGCCTGACAGCATCTGGGAGGTAGCACCCTGTAGGAGAAATATTCTCTGCACCAAACTTTCATAGTTTAAACCTTTGAGTTTAGTACCTGCAGCCAAGTACCATTTGATATATTCGTGGGTACTTGGTACAGAAATAGAGATCTGTATTTACTGTTTATGCAAAACAATTTCTACTTAATGTTTTCCTGATTGGCAAGTATGTCGAGTTAATTACAGTTAGGGTTGCTTCAGAGAGTTCTCACTGCAAAACAGGAATTTACTGTGCTTAAGCAGCATTTTTTAACCATATAAAAACAAAAGGCTATGTAGAGATGTGTTTTCTTTTCCAAATTGGCGTTCTCTCTTAAGTATTAAACAGGAATATTTAGGTTTACGCTCGTAGAACACCACGTGTAGGATCTGATGTTTAGGTACTCTGAAACTCTGAATGAAAGTCTCATTTCTTGTTAACTTTTGCAAACCTTAGGTTTACATTCTAGGGTTTTATGCTTATCAAGAAACAGAATCTTAAAGATGAAGAGGAATGATAAAGTAACACCATTCCTTGTGTGAGAAAGGGGAAGCATTACTTGATGAAGTCCTTTGTCGTTGCATGCTGTGAGAGGGGAGAAGGGGGAATTAGAAGTAGCTATTAGAGGCAAAAATTGTTGAAGAGGCAACTTTGAAGCTGGCTGGGCTTCGGAGAATGTGGTAGAGTTGGGTTTTGGTTTAGCCATCTTTAATCTTTTAAGCTGCCTAGCTGGAGACTTCTTGTCCTAAGTAATATTAAGGAAGTCACTGATCAATATTTCATATGTGGTAGCCAGGAAGTGCTAAGTGCACACATCTGTTAACAGACTAAGCATGCCTGAGGTTGAAACACGCTTTGGAAAAAAGGCATGGAAAAAAAAATTCTTCAGCCGTGCAGGTGTAAAACTTAGAGAACCGTTGACTTGAAAAATTCCTCAAAGCATAAAAAGTAGGTCTTCAGAAATTCTCAGAGGTCAGGCAAACTTGCTTTTATGTCTGAAGCGAAACAGCAGAATGTCAGTTAGTCCTGCAAGCGAGACCGATGCGTTGCTATTGTAATCTCAGAGCAGCTGTGATAATTTAAATTTTGTTCTTGCTCAGTCAGTGTGAATGCTGGACTTGGGGTCAGTCTGACACCTCCAAAAGCCTTGTGGCATATCGAAGGCAACATGAATTCTCTCCAAGAAAAAAAAAGGAAGAAAGTATTACTCCACTTAAATGTAACGGCGGCGTTTTCAGTGTGCTCACTTCAGTGTGCAAGTGGTTGCAGTGACTTGAAGCGCTTTGTGGTGGCCTTTCAGCTTGCCCTAGGGTTACTGTTCTAGAGGTGTGTCGGTGAATCTGAAGGAAGAACGAATCGACTTGGGTATTAGGGATTTATTCAAACATCAGCAAAGACCTAAAGGCTGGCACGCGCCTGTCTAGAGGATGCATTGAATCTGTGCCTGAGCAGAGGCCTCCCGGACAGCTTGTTGACTGAAGATACCATCGAAGGATGCAGAAATCTTAAGGGGAAGACTTAGCCAGCTACTTCAAAAAGAATCTGGAGAAATCTTGTACTGTCAGTGTGGTTTGCAGTACAAACAGCGTTCGTACCGCAGAGTAGCATCAGCTACGGTCCGAAAGCCCAGGAACTTGAACGCTTCTTGAATACCTCCCTGGAAAGGAGGCTGAGGTGAGCAGCGTCTGGCTGATGCAGCTTTGCCCGACTGTCCTGCTCCACCTCTGCAGGCCTGCCCGAAGCTGGCCAGGTGGCAGCCTGAGCGGATGCCACGTGCCGGCACGGAGCACCTCCAGCTGCTGTAGCCGAGGTCTGCAGCCAAGGGCTAAGCATGCTGACAGGCTTCTGCCGCTGTGCTGGCGGGCTGCTGCTGGCAGAGGAGTAGAAAATCAAAGTTGGAATACCTTAATACGTAGCCAAATGCTTTCTCTGTCACAAATGCATCCGAACTTGTGCTGAGCATGAGGAGGACTTTGATTAAGGCCTAATGTGCACAGCAACGCGCTTTACATAACAAGGGAGCCTTAAGAGAGGCATTAAACTTATAAAAGCAATTAAAGAGGCTCTGTGGTGATTTGGCAGATAACAAGCAGACATTACTCTGGCATTCTCTGCGGAAAGCTAGGTTGATCTAATTAACAAAGAGCTGGGGCTATGCAAGGGCAGAATTGATGAACAGGAACTGCAGATCCCTTCTGCTGCTCAGCCAGTGTGGGTGATCGAGCACAAAGCCTGTAGGACCAGCACGGGCTGGGAAGGAGTTGAAACGTGGAGATCCTATGGAGATCTTGACTTGTACTTTCTTCCTTTGGCAGTGGAAACTTTTTTTTTCTCAAGATTTTGCTTGTGAAGAAAGCTTATCCTGCCTATCAGAATGCTGGAAATAATGGTTTAGAGACGTAACTCATTAAACGCTTTCCCGAGCCTCTTAAACTCAGTTTGGTCCAGCATATCAGCATCAATTAAGTGTAAATTATTAGATTTGGAGTTGTTCAATCTGGAATAACCAGGTTGTAAAAGTGTATTGCTTTCACATGAATCGCTCTAGGTCTGTATGGCACCCAGATGTTAACAGAAAAAAATGAAACCCCTGATTCTGACGAAGGCTGGAAGGGAGGCTGGAGGTGCTCACGGAGTGCTGAGTCTGCTTAGAGAACGGGACAGTGCTCAAAAGGGAGTCGATTGAGGGCTGGTGGGAGGATTTAGTCAAAATGAGTGGAAGAAAGGAAACAGCTAGGTGGCCGAGTGCCAGGGCTCAGCCAGCACTCTGGGAGATCACAACGTGGTAATTAAAGCACTTGTATCGAGCACCCAGGCTTAGTGTGATATTTGTTCCATTCCTCCCCTGATGCTAATCTGCAGGGGTGTTACCGAAAAGTGAGTCTTGGTCAACAGATACGAATGGTCAGCGAGTCAAAAACCTGGCTTAAAAAAAGCAGACGTGGAAACTCTGAATGGGGGGATTTCTCAGGGCTTTGTGCTGGGTCGTGTGCTCTGCTGTGTTTTCAACAGTGGCCTGGAAGAAAACACCAAATTGGAGCTGATCAAAAGTGTGGTTATATAAAGGTTACGCCGAGTGGTGAAGCGTGAAGAAGGAAAAAGAGCTGCGGAGCGTCCTCTGAATTGTTTGGGTACCTGGTCTAGTATGACCAAGTGTGTTTGCAGAGCCCGAGCATGGGTACGTGTGGCAGGGATGTCAGGAGCAGAGCAGGTATGTGGCAGTATGTGAGCCCTCGGAGCCCTGCTGTGGGTCTGGAGGCTACTCAGAGAAGCTAATTAATTTTTTAATAGTAATGTTCATCTGTAATTAGATGTATAAACAGGAAATACTGAATAAGGATAGAGGGTAAAATCAGGAAGCGCTCCATTGGCTTATATTTAAAAGTTTCACAATTTTCTTTGGGCAAAACAAGTTGTGTACCAAAGGGCTCTTAATTTAGTGGAAAAAGCCATGATGGTGCCTGGAAGTTTTTAAATTCAGCTTAGGAAAAAGGCACGCTTTGTTAACAAGGAGTGTGATTAACCACTGGAGGCATTAAGAAGGTGCTTGTAACTGTCAAGGGAGACAACCTTCAGGAGATGGAGGCATCCCGTCGAGTCAGGATGAGGAGGCACTTGGAAGACACCCGAGTGGAGGACGAGGTGCTGGGTCTAGGTACGGGAGGGTTCGCACGTGCCAGGCTCATCTCACGCAGTCGTGTTTGGACAAGATCTCTTCCTGCCCAAGCTGGATTTAGTCAAGTGATCTGATTATGATACCTGTTTGTTTACAGGTCTCTTTTAAGCATGTTTTCTGTCAAGGGAGTAAATGTTTCCTGCAAGCATCAGGGACAGTGCGTACATTAAGTAGTTCTGGTTTGGGAAAGGGCAGGTGCTGTAGCAAGTGCCTTATCGCTGAAAGTGACTGTCCCGCTGGACGAAGTGACCTCCTTGAAGCATCTCCCCACCAAGAGCTACCTTCCCCCCCCATTGCTTATATTTTATCAGGATGGGAAAGGTCTCGTACTCTTTTCTTCGCACTCGTGGGTGATCCTGGGCAGGGAGCCTTGCAGATGAAATCCTTTAGTTAAGGGAAGCTGTTTATACTGAAGTTTCTGGATTTCCTTGCCTCTTGGAAGAAGTGTCCTTCTCTGTCCCTCGCTCTCCTTGCCGTTATCTCAGCTGACCAGTTTTGCTGACAAGGAAGGCTATAAAGAAAGAGCCAGAAGTTGTTATAGGAGAACAGCTTCTTTACTGTCAGTCTTACAATTACTCTCGGCTTAAAGAAAAAAGGAATCTGGCTTCTCTTCCGTTGCTTCTGTTCTGGGGGTGTATTAAGTGAGAAATTCCTTCCCCACGTCTGCATTTTCCTCCTTGCCCCTGGCAGTTGTAGGCAGTGGCATCAGGGACGGGCTGGTGGAGTCTTGCACCTGCCCTGGGGGAATGGGCCTGGGAGAACACAAAGCTTAAACTTGAGGCTTTCTCTCTTTTTTTTTTTTCCCTCTTAAAGTTAATCATGGGGAACTAGCATGCTTCTGAAAGCGGTGGATCTTTTATTTCTAAGCTTGCTACTGGTCTCCTTCAGTTTTTAAATCTTTTAGTGTATAAATTTCCTTAAAATATAAGGCTGTGCCCTTTTAATGGGGTTCTCCGGTTTTTCAGGTCTTGCTGTTTTAATTGCAAATGTTCTCGTGGAAAAATACACCACAAGAACCGGAAGAGTAAAATATGCCAAAAGGCACTGGTCGGGTGGTTTTTGCAGGGGATGTTGGGGTGGGGGAGATTCTTAAACCGACTTGTGGTAGGAGTGGAGTCATCAGTTGGCTTGAGGAGGTTTCTTGTCCATAGTTATCAACAAACAGAGGGAACGCGACAAAAAAATGAACCCTGCAAAACCTTTTGGCATTTTAATGTAGGAGGTGTATTATGATCTCTAGACAGGGTAAAGCAATTGCCTTTTGGATGCAAGATGGATGGCAAGATGCCTGTTGCATAGAGTGGAGAAGGTTTGGGTTCAAGAAGCTCACTGCTTTTGAAATTAAGTGTTTTGGGAAAAGCCATTCCCCCAGAGGAGGATTGCTCTGATTTTGTGTTTTTTTTTTTCTTCCCCCTCAGTCCTGGGATGTCATCCTCTTCTCTCTGGAAGAGAACTTCCCAGGGAAGCTGTGTGGGTTTCCTTTGTTTACTTTTTTACTTCTGGAAGTTCCTAGCTCTGGAGTTCCTGAGACAATGCACAGTAAGGTTTGCAGTAGCCAGCCTTTGAAGTTTCTGCCCGTTGTAACTGCACGTCCTGTTCTCCATGAATGTGAGTAGTGACGGCCTCTTAAATGTGATCTGAATTTCCGTATTCTGTAATGACAGCAGTTAACTACTTGGAAGGAAGAAGACCCAGATAATGAGTAAATAAGTAGAGAACACTGGGGAAATGGGTGGTCTGCATGGGCATGCAGACTGTAAGAAATTCTTTTTTCTGACTCTCCCTTAAAAAAGAGATGACACAAAATGGCTTAGAGGTGCCTTTCCCTTCCTCCCATACTTATTATAGCACTTTAAAAAAAAAAAAAAAAAAAAAAACAAACACACAGCACCACAAAGCAGAGAGGAGGTCTTAGATTTCAACTAAATCAATACTCCTGGTCAGGGCAGTGCTTATTTTCCCGGAAGGAGATACGGAGCTGTTAGCCTCTGCTGCTAGAGTGGGACTTCTCTATGAACGTGTGTACTTGCATCGTGATGAGAAGGCGCATCCTCTGGACAGTCTTTAGTTTTTTGCCGTTTGCCTTTGTCCGTAACAGGGACAGGATTGGGAGTGAAACTGAGCGAGGTTTACGGCATTGCTGGTAAATCTGCTCTGGCAGTGCCATGTAACCAGCTGTCTGGTTAAGGAACGCTTTTAATTGTACCCAGGCATTCCCGTCGAGAGAATTTACACTTCCTGCTCAAATTTCAGAGCTCAGCCCTTGTGAATAGCAGTCAAGGATTTCTGCAGCTAGACAAACGGGCACTTTGTGTGGAATGACTTGGCACCCTCGGGTCTGTTCCTGCTGACTCCGGAGGAGGGCAGGAACAATGGGGATGAGACAAGAAGTTCCACTCCTGGTCTATTTTAGGAGAGAGCTCAGCTGAGCCTGAGGACGTTGACATGTCACGGCGTACGGTCCCCTCCGCCCGGGATGGTGACATGTCAGCGGGATGCTGGGACAGGCTTGCCCACAGCCCCGTGCTGGCACTGCGGGACAGCTGCCGGCCGAGCCGCGGCCACGGCTGGTGAATGAACCGGGCCACAAGTGGTCTCCTGCAGGAAGCAGTTGGCCAGAACCTCCTCCTCTCCTTGAGAGAGGGAACACGCCGAAGGTCGTGGGTTTTTTTTTTCCGAGATCACAGCTGAATGCTTTGTATTGTTCCGCTTCTGAGTCTTGGAAAAACAGCACTTGGGCTCTGCGTGGGTCTGAGTGCCCGCGCGGCGTTGTCTGATCAGCAAGAGCCTGCACTACAGGAAACACTCCTGGCATTTATGACAGCTAGGTGATTTTATGAATTTGCGCTGGCGATACTTTGTTTTACAGTTGAGTCCAGTAGCCAGCAACTACTTGTGCAGATTACTGTTATGGGGCTTACTCCACACGGTCCTTTTTTAATAGTTTGCTGATACATCCCTCTCTGGTTGCACCTTCCCATCCTAGTGCTGGGTATGCCTGTGCCAGTTTGCAAGTGTAATTGATGTCCTCTTTAACTTCTGCTGGGACTGAACAGTTGGGTATGGCTACCAAAGTGGCTTGGTAGCCCCCAGGGGACCTTTGTTGGGGATATTTATGATGCTCGTTAGCCAAATGCACGTTATGCTGTTTTTAAAGCTCTACTGAAAGTTAGTTCAAATAAGAAGTCATATACTCACGGACTTAAAGACTAAAAAGTGAAATATATCTAGGGAGAGATTCACAGTCCAGTTTTTCGTGCAGTAACGCTTCTCTCTAATTGGGGTGTGCTGTGTGTATGCCAGCAGTCCTCTAAAGACTATCTTAGGCTTTTCATAGCATGCAGCAAGCTGTGGTGTCCTTCCTTGCAGAATTGTCTGAACCAGTGGGAGGCATCTTTGGGGCCGTGTCCTTTGCTGTGGACAAAAGCCCAGGAGGCTCCCTCGTCCGGCCCCGTCCCCTGCGTGCTGCCTGAGGTGCTGGGCCTGAGTGGTACCAAAACGAGCGCCGGCTTAGGGCTTGTGCGGGGGATCCGTGTGACTTTTATCTTGACCTGTTCAGAGGGAAAGGCAAAGACTGAACGTTTTTTGGTGACTGTTCTCAAAACCAGCAGAAAAGGGACCTCTGTAAGTGGCGCTTACTATAAATCTTTCCAGCCCTGTGCCAGCAGGATGTTCTGCTGGAGGGAATGACTCTGAAAGAAACTCATCTTGCTGGCAGTTCTTAAACCTTTAATGGATTTTTAATCTAGAGTGGTAGCCAATAAAAGTTAGCTTCTGATCGCATCACAGACTGGAGCGATTTGGGTCTGCCATATGCTAATTGTCATCTTTATACCATGAGAGCTCAAAACTGCTTATTTCCGTTTCCTCCTACGTCTTTTTTTCTTTTTTTTTTGCTTGTGTTCAAGTTTCTTTGGTAAGCTGTAGGTGGCTTAAGTAATGCTTTCTTGTCTCTAGTGTAATTATCGGGGTTGGAGGCGAGATGGGGAATGAAGAGGGACAAAACCGTGTTGAGGCTTTCTGTTTCTAAAAACTGCATAAACCCAAATCCTGGTTTTTAAGGCCAGTGCCGAAGAGGAAGGAAGGGGAAGAATGGAGATCCAACTGGCAGCTCGGCGAGCTGTGGCAGCGAAACGCTGGCGTGTGGCTGAAGGCAGCATCGTGATGACGTGGGGGGGGACTGGATCTCACCTGGAGGGGATGGGGGCTTCCCTGGACCACCGGTGATGGGAGAGTATGCCATCAGGCAGTAGAGGCAGTGAATCATTCTCCAGTAATGAAATTCCTCAGTGCTTCCCTGGATGGCAAAAAAAAGAAGGGTGCGTGGGTGGGGCGATTCTGCAAAAATGGGAGAGATCAGCTCAGCCTTTCAGCATCGTGGAAGCACGCAGCGTTCCTCGTGCTGAAGGGTGAAGGCATTGTTTGAGCTGTCTCAGTCCGTTTCCCTGCGGTGCCCTTCCAGGAGGAAAGCCGTAATGTTAGCGTGTCGCGGTGGCCAAAGCCACTGACGGGCGTTGCGGGGTCACAGAGGCCGATCTTTCCTTAGGAGGGGGCTGGCTGTCTCTTTGCCTTCTTCCCCCTCTCTGTTCCACTGCTTCTCTTTGCGTCACTTATTGCAGAACTTCTCTGCCACTGCTGTGGAACGAGGGCTTCAGCTCCTGGAGGGATCTTCCAGCTGTCTGGATCCTCGTTGCTTGTCAGAATTTGCCTGCCTCTTGCCACAGTTTGTCCTCACGAGAGAAGGCTGGGCCTGCCTTTCCCCCGAGCTGACTTTTACGATCTGGCTTTTCCGACTGGTGATCTTTAATGGTGACTGGGCAGATTTGCCCCAAATTCATCTGCTGCGTAAAACAAATGTATCTGGGAGTCCTGACGTGCTGCCGTTGAGCCTTCCCACTCGTCTGAAATCCCTGCTCGGGATTTCGCTCCTTCCTCCGGTACCGCCTGCCTTGCTGCTGCTGTCGGCACCACGGGCAGAGCCTGTAAAAGCAGGCTCGGACGTGGCTTTTGTGTGGAAATGCTGCTCGCTTCGACGGCAGGAGTGGTGAGCGGGGAAGGGAAGCTTCCTATTCTTGACCTTTGTAGTAAGGAATTGAAGTGCCACTTACAGAGAATTTGCCAGAGCTGGAAACGTGGCCGGTGATGTGGTGAGGTGAGGAGTTTTGTTCAGCTGTGGCGTTAATCCCAGGGGACAGCGATAATTACCGGGAACACCACTGATCGCGGGTCTCTTACCTCGGGTAGCCTGAGGCATGGTGGAGCACAAAGCAAACCGCTCTTCTGGATGGGGTGGCCAGCCGGGGGGATGTGTCGAGTATTTCCAAGGAGTTTGTTTGTAGGAAGCCAATTTCTGCTCTAGCATAATTAAAAAAAAAAAAAAAAAATTGCTTTTAAAGGCAGTGCAACGTTGTTTGGGCAAATAGTTACACAAATTATACTCCACCCCTTCTTGCAGAGGCTTTTTGTTTGTTTGTTTTTTGTCAAGGAAACCGGTTTCATGCTGGTTGTGGTATGGCGGTGCCTTTTAGGAAGGAGGTGGTTAATCTGTAAAGCGGGGCCTGCGTATCTCCTAAAGTTGATACATGGGAGTGTTTTTTAAGACCCTGGGTTATTCTGTCCCTCAATTCTGAAGCCCCACAAATCACAGTGGGCTCCTTAATACCTGTGTCAAGCATGGGCAAAGTCTGGCTGTGGGCAGAAGTGCACCCACCGACCTCAGGCGTGGTCCGGGACAGGCAGGTGCCCTCCGACTTGGGGTTTCAGATGGCTTCTTCCTTTCTTAACTTTAACATCCCTCTGGTAAACACGTCACGCAGGGGATCGATGTCACTTAGTTTTGGTGTGATTTGAACAAGGGGAAAGGAAGGAGAATTTTTTTTCTTCCTTCCCAGCTATATCCAGCTTCGCAGCTGAACAACCGGATTGCTCGAGCCTTACCAGTCAAACTGCACGGGGAGAAGGGCTTTAAATCACAAAGTAGTCGGTTAGGTAAGGATGGCTCTAAATGTGATTGGGGGTATCAGTGGGGGAAGAAATTCATGTTGATTTTTAGTAAAAAAAGGAGGAGGGGGGAAGTCTGCTAGATCCACTGAGTTAGTGACACTGCTGGCTGCTTTTGGAGTAAATATTTATCCTATAGAGATTGTAACATCACATAATGAAAATTGGAGAAGTTCTAATGTTTGTTGATCAAACTGCCCAAGCCCACTGATCTCAGACTTATTTCTAAGTAGATTTTTAAACTGAGAAGAAAACCATTCGTTGGGGTATTACTTGCAAACTGTTACGAGATTCTTATCCTACAGAAAGGTTTAAAAGTGACTCTTCAGTGATCCATCTCTGTCCTTTATCACCACTTACTGAAGGCTGCCTATAAAGTACCAGAGCTGTGCTAGCAGGTGATCCAGCAGAAAGATGAGGCTTCCAGCCCTGCAGAGCCCGCTGCTACTTTCAGCAGGCTTCCGGGTTGAAATGTTGGTGTGTGATCTGAGAGCGCAAGGGGAATCTTACGGCCACAAGCATCTATTTTGCTGCCAAACAAACGAAAAGGAAATGATTAATACCATAAAACGTGACTGCAGCAAAACCCAAAGAGCTTTCCACAACGCTGACTTTGAAATACCTGGTTTTATTAAACTGCCTGCGCAAATCCTCTTGCGACTTGCCGGCGTGCTTGATCCTGTTTGTACGGCCTGGTACCACGCTGACCATGGAAGGTCTTGGTTACAAAACAGGCTTTAAGGGGCAAATCTTGATGAGTCCCAGATACCGGCCTTGGCTGGCGGTTGGGGAGGTGATAGAATCCTCTTTACTATTCAGCACCGTGCATTAGTGTTAAACCTGCCCTTTTGGAAGGGATTTGCACGGGATGGCTGCGTAGAGGGACGAGCGTGTACTGTGCCCTGAGCGCTCCCCACGGCAGGTGGGTTCCCTCTGCAAAGGCACGCCGCTCCTGGTGGCACCTGGTGTCCTATTCCACGCATCCTCCGTTGCTTGTCGGTGCCCAGAGCAGGTAATGAAAGGACAAGTTAATGAAAGGACGGGTTTTGTGAGTGCTGGTGCTGTACAGAAGGGGCGAGGTTGGCAGATCCTGTGCTCGCTGCCCCACTTGACAGCCCGGCTTGCAGCACGGGCGACCCCGCCGTGAGAAGCACTGTTGCGTAGGAAGGAAGAAGATCACACTCATGTTCCTCTCTCAGCTTCAGGGTGCATTAAGAAATGTGATTAAAAACCTCTGCAGAGCAAAAGAAAAGCAGTAGGACAGCAGAAATGTGTCTGCATTTGTGAGTTTTTGCAGTTTCTGAGTCCATAACGGGGCCTCCTCCGTGTGCGTGCCAAGGAGGCGGCAGTCGTCACCGCCTGGCACTTACTGTCTGAAGTTTTCTGCCTTAAAGCAAAGCCCAGAAAACTACTCACCTGTTTTTCTCTTTGCTGAAAGCCAGGACTCAGTGCATGAGAGGGGCTGTCTGGGTGTTAATTTGGTGCTCAGCTGATTGCAGGGTTTACCTCCCTGGAGGGGGATTAATAATAATAGCTCTCTTCTCCCGATGTAAGCAAGAGGAATTTTGGAGCCTTTTCACCTAATACCCAAGCCTGCTTTCCCAGCATCACCACCTGCAGGAACTGGGCATCGTGCTGCATGGCCTGCAGGCTCTCGGTTGTGGCCTGGTGCCGGTGACCCTCCTGCGGCTCGGGACGTGCTGCCCGTTGTGTGACGGGGCAGCAGGCTCCGAGTTGGTCTAATGTGGGACAAACGGTAACTTTGATCGGGTAAAGGGGATCTGTTTATCTCTCGCAAAGCGCCCTTCGTACAGCGATTATATGTAGAGCACGGCATGCCTGTGTTTGCAAAGGCAGGGGATGGGGCAGGCTGGAGTAACTCAGCCCTAAAACAGGAGAGGCAGCTACAGGCTGCCTGGGTGATGTAATTCCCCTTGTGCAAGCCCCAAACTGGGTCAGGTCTGTGTGAGAAACGAGGGCAGTCTCCAGGCTGTGTAATACCTGCCTGGTGTGCCCTGCTGCCGCCGGGCAGGGTGCGAGCCTCCGCAGACGTGGAGCTCCCGTGGTGGATGGATGGAGGGTGGCTGCAGAGCTGCCAGAGCCGAGGATGAGGATGGGAGGAGGACAGGCAGACAGTTACATGGTAGGGAATTAAGCGTCTGTGCATCTACCAGGCTTCTGGAGCCCTTATGACTCCTTGAATGCCTGTTTCGCACTTCTGCATATGGCTAGGGCTGCTGAAAAGGTTTCAAAATTTAGGTTTTAAAAAACACGTACTTACTGCTTAAAAGAAAAATAAATCTCATATTAGAGCACTTCTGTACTGGATAGCCGCTCTCTACTGGGTGCGATTTTATTTATGGGAATGCAAGGCCCCATATCTTTTCCCATAAACATTTTTTAAGGTTCTGCAACAAACAATGAAACAGAAGAATACTGATGTGAGAAGCTCTATTGTGTCGTACTTTGGAATGTTTACTGCCGTTACAGCACTTCGGCTTTTCCCATTTGTTTAAGAAACCTTAATTCATTTCTTTCAGTAGTGTTTGTATTTCTTCACTGTTTTTGGTTGGTGCTGACTTGCTAGGATAGCGAAGCCTGTAACTTTTTTAATACAGTTCTGTTGGTACAGTTTCTGGCAGATAGGATGCTACGTGCCTTCTTAGCACAGTATGGTCAACATAGAAATAAATCCCCTTGCAATCCCAGATGACCAGCAGAAAGCTACGAAGGTCGCGCTGCTGACCACCTCCTGAACTGCGGGGAGATGCGTGCAGCTTCAGGATTACAAGTCTGAGTACAGCCTGGCTATTTCTAAGAGTAAAATGTTGGCTGTTTTCCTTAGGGCTCTATATCTGCTGGAAGTGGACGTTGTAGCTATTTAAAAGCAAAAATAAGCTACCATTCTGAAGTATGCATAGAATTTAGAGAACTTGTGATCGCTTCGTGTCTGCGGCCCTGGCCTGGAGGCACCAGATGTCAGAAGTCAGCGCTCCCAGAGCCAGATTGCCGGCGGTGGCGGGGCTCGGTGCCTGCCCCCAGCAGAGCACGAGCTGAATGCGTGCACTCAGCTTGTGTGAACTGGCACGGCTCCACCCGAGCTACTGGAGAGTTTGGCCATTTCTCCCATCTGCTTGGCGAAGCCAACTTATTCTGTATGCCACACGTAAGAGTGTGAGGGCTTGAGCTGTCTCTGCCTGGTGGTGAGGTGCTACCCGGACCTAGTGGTGAAAAGCTTCCTATTCCAATCCGAACCTACCAACGCCTGTCCTTCCCCTGTGTTTATTTTCTTCCCTTCTGTTTTCTCGCAGACACTTTTCGATGTTATTGAGAAGCTGAGAGAGGCAAAGCAGGAACTGATGACTTCAGCTGGAATAATTCAGCATTCCTGTCAGTTAGATTTTCAGCCGTGCTCCAGGAGACTTCGGTTGTCTTTAACCTTTGAGTTTCCAAACTCTTACAGATACTTCTGAAACACAATTGAAAAATGACATTTTTCCACTTTTTGGAATTTGTGGATATGTATGCTGCTTTATTTGCTTAGGAACCTTTTCTTAAAGCCATTTAGTTCCCAGGCATTTTATAGCTTACACTTAAGATGTGATGTAAGTGGGGGGCAACGGAAAAAGAATGACAGGAGGGAGTGTTTTATTCATTCTAGGGGATGAGCAGGCCATAATTCTTGGTTTTTTAACATACCCTTTGCTTTACATTCTTCAAGATCAAGATGCCTTCTTTATTATACTTTGAGGAGTGTATTTCTTTTCATCCATCCTGCACAGCCTCCTCATGATAATTCTTCGTGCGTGGAAGAGGAGTAACCAGATAGGGCCAGGGCGATCCAAGTCACAAGTTTACCTCTCTTAGGCTGATCCTCTTTCTTGTGCTTCGCATTTGGATGGAAGTGAAACTGTTCACATAAGGTATTTATACTGAGTCCTCCCGCTGTGTACATGTCAAGGATACAAAGAGGTGCTTTTTTGAATTAGGTAATTCAGTGGTTCTCGTATTTTTTCTAGAAAGGTGGACCTTTATTATCACAGTACCGTGCTTATGGCATCCATTTTCTACGCAGGGTTTTATGCACAGTCTGCTATAAATGTTATTTAAGGCTGACAGTAGATCCATGCTTTTATATGTAGTAATAGCGCTATGATCTTGAGCCTCGGTGCTCAAAGGTTGGGATTTGCTGGGCTCCTTATGTACCTCTGTGCTCTCTGTTGCAGGGCTGCCTCACAGTAGACCATGAGCAGGTAATGCACAAGGAGCACCACTGGGAATCATGTCGGACGAGTCAATCTCAGGGAGTGATCCGGACCTGGACCCGGACTTGGAGCAGGAGGATATGGAAGAGGAGGAGGAGGAAGATGAAGAGGAGGCAGCGATGGAGGAGGACAACGATGGGGATGACGAGGAAGACTTACTTGATGAGAGTGGTAAGTGAATGGGGTGGAGTCTGTGCATGCATTTGTTATACAAAACTGTTGTTACAAATTTTGGTGAGTGACAGTGTAAGGGTTAGGGTTTGTCCAGAGATTGGTAGGGAGAAGTGGCTGTTTAAACAGGTTATGTGGCTGTTTAGTTTAAAAAGGGATTTAATGTAGGTTAAATTTGGACTTCCGGCCAAAAAAGAAGTCCACAGTGTAAACAAACTACAAGTATAACCTGTAAGGAGTATAGCATTTATAAAATAGCTACAGAGATTCTAGGGAAGCATTTATATACAGAAGCAAATAAATCAATTTACAATTATCTGTATTACTAAAAGGATCCAGTGAAATTAAGTGGATTTACATCATTGGCTTGCCAATAGGTAAACGATTTAATGGATTCCATGGGCAATTATTGCTCCCTTAAAATAATCCCCTTTAGAAAAAGGGAATTGTTCTTTTCTGACAGAGTGCAGGGTTTCTTTACAAAAGGTGGCAGTGCTGACTAAGTGAGTTGTCACCTTCTGTCCTCACCTAGTTATAAGTGCCCCACTCGCCTCTTCAGTCAGGATCAATGTAGCTGTTTGTGGAGCTCTGCTCTGCGGGTTATGTTCAAGCAAGGTTAGGTAACTGTTCTGGTTCATAGCATGGTCCTAGAAATGCGTTTTGCCCACAAGACAATGTTGGAGGGCACATAGTGCATGGCTCAGGTGAGAATTGGGTGCCACCTTTGTCACCAAACTCCTTGTGTTATTAAACCACAGCCCAAGCCTAGAGATGTCACTGTATTTGCTTCCTTAAAAACTGTGTTTTTTTAATAACTTCAGAGCATACAGACTTTCGAATGCACCTACTTCAGCCTACTGAGAATAGATCTCCTTTTCTTAGTGTAGAAGGTGTTAAATACAGGTACTTCTGTCTTCTTCCAGTTCTTAAGGTATTTTTGGTTTCAAAGTACCTTGTCCTTGAGTTTTGTTTTTTATTCTTTCAGCCACTGTGAAGATGCTGTTTTGATTTAAAATGCTTAGAAAATGTTTACACAAATTTTATTCCTCTGATTCTATTCACGTGACTTTTTCTCATGAGAAAGTAGTGGAAATGGCAGTGTTTGGTTAAGAAATGAGTTACTGGGCTGCAGATTGCTCAGGCTGACCTTGTCACTTTGTTCACAGGAACCTGTACTCAGCAGAGCCTTAAGAACCATGACGTTCTAGAAAAACTTCTATTAACAGAGAGGAGTGGCTCTATTTTGTGTCCAAGTGGGTCACTTCCTGTGGCTGTTTTTATCAGAGACCTATGCTTTTAGTCATCTACGTCAGTATTGTTGTGGTTGAATACTCGCACTGTTCCTGGGATTATTCTTTCCAAACAAACTGAGTTAGTGTATGTATCTCAGAACATCGCTAACCAGTAATGACAGTGGTTTAATTTTTTCTTAAAACACTAGGAACGTGCTTATGCTCTGTATTTCTTCAGAGACTAATTAAAAATAAATTTCAACAAATATAGGAAATGAGGAGTGAAAAGAGAATTTACATGTAGTTAACAGTGGTTTTGTAGTTTTTAGCTACAAGAGAAAACTTTATCTTACGCAATGTGAGCCAAGCTAGGATTCCTCTGAAGTTTCAGGTTTTCGGCTTTAATTCTGCTCAGCAGGATATCAGGATGCCTTCCGTGTGCTTAGCTGTGAGAATATTGCTTGCTGTGGAATTGCGCACTCTTTTTCTTCACGGCTGTGGAGTGACTCAGATGTTACTTGGCATCTGTTTTGCTTTAGATCTAATATAAAGTCAGTCCCCTGTTATTTGGCTTATGGATATGGCTAACTGCAGAAATAAGAGGATCTTTTTGTGGATGTGGCACTAAGGGACGTGGTTTAGTGATTGAACTTGGTGGGTCAGGTTGAAGGTTGGGCCTCAAGGTCTTTTCCAAGCTAGACGGTTCTGTGACTCCATGTTGTTTTGTCCATGTAATATTTATAGTCCTGTCTCTTTGTAGATGACCCTCATTCATAAAATTCCTCTTCAGAATGCTTACTTTTCATTCACAAGCAGGAAGGAAGAGCACTAATGGTTTTACTACAAAGCTTTTAAAAAGCTCGGTTCTCTGCTAGAACTTTGTTCTCCCTGTTCCCAGCTGTGCCCATCTCCCCTCCTAGTACTGTGGTTATTCTGAAGATGTTCCATTAGGGATCCTGGGGTATCCTTCCCCTGTAATGGAGAAACAGTAAAAGATTTAAAAGATTAATTTCTAGCAGTAAAAGATTTAAAAGATTAATAATCTTTCACAGTTCCTTCCTTGGAAGGGCAACAGGCGGCGTATACATTTTCCCCAGACTGAAAACGATTACTCGTTTTTAAATTGTGTTGATAACAATAAAACTAACATTTTTATAGTTTTCTTACGAAATAGTGACTTTATTTTATGGAAGTAGGTTTTCTGTGTTTTGGTGATGATTCAGATCATTAAGAACAATCCAAGGTGAATGTAACGTCCCCACCTGTTGATGGTGGGTGTCACTCTCAGGCTTACCGGTGACTTGCTCTTTGTACATTCAGCCTGCTCCAGTCTTTTTGATACGTTGTGTGGGGAATTAATGCAGTGACTTGTTTCAGAATTTTCTGAGTTCTTTGTATTTTCCATATTGAGGGTCATCTTCAGTTTTGATGGATTTTCTCTCAGTTCTGCTCAGAACCTCAAGTTTTGTTTGCAGTTAGTATGGACTGTTACGGAGATGATTTAGAAGTTAGTTTGGACTCTTACCGTGCAAACTTACTTGATGAAAGCAGTTACTAAACCCTGCCTCCAAGGGAAAGGAGAGCATGTGGGCTAGTTTTCTGAATACTTCTGAATAAGCAAGAGTTAATAACTATATAGCTTGCATCCTTTGTTCGTTTCTTCAGTGTTGGTCAGTTAATGAGCCATAGCGTCACGTGCAGGAGCACTTGGAGTTTTAGTCCTTTCTCCAGAGCACTTCATCCAGGACATACCGACCTTGATGCCTGCATCCCCTTCCCGGTGGGTGCCAGGTTGCACGCCCATCCTAGCAGCGTGCTGTAGCCCCAGCCAGAGGCTTCCCCTGCCTTTCCAGCCTTGTCATCCCTGCCCACTGCATCTGTTCACATCGCTTGTGGGTAGCAGCCTGGGTTTAATCGTGTTTGATTTTGTGATAGCAGTGCGTGACTGCTAAGAACTTTAACTCCCTAAATCCTTTTTGCTACAAGTGTGATGTAGTCATGACTGTAGAGATAAAGGATTCTTTCAACTCCTGCACTTCTCCTCTGATCCTGGCAGTTGCTCAGGGCAGTGTAGCACTCCACAGGAATAAAAGCTAATCTGAGCAAAGAGGAAACAAACCTCCAATATGGATTTTGCAGATGAACGGTCCCTCCATTTGAAATCATACCTCAAAGCTTTCTCGAGGAAAAATGGAGCGTTTGAACAGGTCCTACTGTAATGTTCTGTTTTTTCATTTTTTTCTGTATATCTTTGGATCATTCTGATTGAAGTGTCTGGAGATCATTGTCTCTTACTCATACATATTGCTGTCATTCTGCTATTAATAGTCATAGCAAGTTGCTTGTTCTCTTGCCTCTGAGAATATGGGTTAACGCGTTTTTTTAAGTATATTTCAGAGGAAAGTGTTAAGAGCTGACTGTTTCAGGTGTCTGAAAGGTGCCTTAAGCAGGCAGTCAGACACTGTGCTCAGGCTCCTGTTTGTGTTTGCATGACGAGGGGGTAGGAGCAACAGATAGGGATTGAAATCTGTACTTCTGGAGTACAGCAGTAGACAGCTTTCTGTTACAACCCTATCACTGCACTTCTTAATATGCACGTGTACTGGACCAGGGGATAGCCAGTAACAGCATACTAGAGACTACTGCTGCGATATTGCAATATCCATGCAAGTAACCTTGTCTCCTGCCCTGCGTTGCCCACTTTGCCTGTTTGTCTCCTGTCCCATGTCCTCTTCCTTTCCCCAGGTGTGGGGGCATGCTAGCTCCGTGGCATCTGTTGGACTGGTGGAGGGCAGGAGAAGATGGAGGCAGCCTGTGCTCCTTCTTCCCACCTTGAACTTGTACTGCTCCTCCTCCCTGTTGAAGTGCTAAAGCAAAACCAAACTGGTCTGCATGGGGGTCTTATGGATGCGAAGGGGGCACAGTTGTGTTGGCGGTACGGAGCTGCAGGTCCCAAGAGAGTGGAAGGACTTGCAGGTGCTGGTTTTTCTGTTGCATTGCAGCTTCTTTGCAGGGTGAAGGCACCAGCATCAAGACTCAGCTCCCGCTCAGAGGAGACCAGAGGGAGCAGATGGCGCAGGAGGTCAGAGAGGGGAAAGGCCCTCCTCTTCACCCAAGCCTCTCGCAAACCATGCTCATCGCTGCCTGTGGTATTGAATAGCACCATGCTAGTTTCAAGTAGGATCACCTCTTGCTTGTGCAGCGTGTTGCAGAACACCTTGCTGGGGCTGCTTTTTGTTTGAACTTGAGCATGCCGCTTGTAGTTGTGGCTCTGAGTTTCCCAAACACTGCAGCAGGAGCACTTCACTCCAGATGGCAGCCACTGGTGGGGCAGATTTATGAAGATCTTTGCTCTCCTTGGACTCTTGCTAAAGGAATGACTTTCTGGTTAAAGTGGTGCTGCTGGATCAGCTTTGCTTATAATTTTTGCATAGTGGTTGGGGGAAAAGTTGCTATAAAATCATAGCGAGAATGGACTTTGTTTAATGTGCTGTTCCTTTGTGGCTCTTTGTAGCTCATCACAGTGTGTGTAGTGAGGGGTACGGTTACATTGCATGGGAAATTGAGTTGTAGATAGCTGGAAAATTTTCTTCTCTAACCTGAGGGGGGAAAAAAAGTAGTTAACACCACGGTTACAAGAAATTACTGGGAAGTATTTGTCTAAAGTGATGTGGAAGTGTGGATTAATATTCTCCCCTTCTTCTGCCTGCAGTCTGGAAGTGAATGGCCCTGCTGGAATGGTCCATGAGTGTATCCTAGAGCTGCCTGCCTTTAGGAGATCTGTATTCAGGTGCTTCCATCCCCAAACTTCCATCTTTTTTCCTCCCCCAAGAAAGTGCTGGAACAACAAAATTGTGGTGCTGGGGGGGACTTCCCAGCTGAATGTGTGGGGTTGGAAATGGAGCAAGCTTCTGTCCTTACAGAAGGGAAAGTCCTTGGTGTAAATCCGTTCATTTAACAGGATCCTCTACTCATTTACTTCAGTTTTGGCTTCTCTGAAGTTGTTCTCATAAATGAGGTCATGTCATACTGACTTTTATGAAACTGAGAGGCAGAGGAAGTGTGTGGAGACAATCTCCTGAATAACATGCTGCTAAATGATATCCTGTTTTAAGTCATTTTATATCCAAATTTAGAATGGCCTATACTGCAGGAGGAGGAGCGAAAAAAAAAAGGCAAAGGGGAGCTGCAGCTAGAAAGTAATTTACCTGCACTTTTTACTTGAAGTGGTTGGTCCTTCTTGTACTGGTGCAGGAGATTAGTCCCAGCAACCTGAAGTCTTATTCCTTCTACTTTTGACCAGACTGCACACCGTGTTGTTGTGGGAGGCACTGGCTTCAGGTTGTCCCCTCCAGAAAGTGGAATGCTCTCCTAAAAATGTGAATACATGCTTATTTCTCTAATCTCTCGAATCTTTTTTAGAAAGCAGCTTTTCAGATCTGCATTTTCGGGTGGTCTCAAGGGTAGATGGGCATCCTGAGGTCAAGGCAGCCTCCGAGGCTGTGGCCACTTGTTGAAGAACCCTTTTTAATGAAATGCTTCCATCTGCTGCGGGACATGAGCACAGTGGATGTGACTGTTTCTTGCTTGCAGTCGGAGACGGGCAATACACTTACTTTGGTCTCTTCACCCTTGCTGTTTAGCCAGCAGCTGGTGGCAGGAGTAAGGAGAGGCATGGGCCTGTTGGTGTGAGCTTGGCATGGAAAGGCAGCTCTGCTCGGGGACTGCAAGTGGGGGAGTCTGCAAAAAGGCTTGTGGGGAGGGTAGGGGGAGTCAGGAGTTGCCTCTAAAAAAGCACTGGAGATGATTTGGAAAATTCCTTTTTATTAAGAAACTTAAACCTTGCTGTATTGTGCATATGTATGCCAGTGATGAGTGCCAATAAGTAACCATCCTGTGATTTAATCTGCAAATTCCCAGTTGCAGAATGCAAGGTGGATTGGGGAAAGTGGAAGCGGTGACTGACATCTTCCTGTGTTTTTTTTTCTTCTGATGGACTTTATCTTGACTCTTATTTCAGTTACTTGTGTCTGGATGCAGCTCCCTCTAGAGTCCTCCCACGTTATTTCTGAGGAAGCCAGAAGGCCGTACGCTGAGGGAAGCGCACCTCAGCGGCAAGTTTGCTGCCTCTACAAAGCTCAGGGCTACTGCAAGCCTGGGAAACCAAACCTGAACTTCCCTGTACCGCTGTGCACTCTGCTGGTTTTGAATTAGCAGGAAGATTTTTATGCTGGTAGTGACTCTGTGTAGACTGTCTTCCAAGCTAATAGTTGCGTGCAGGCAGGATTGGGTGTGTGATATTGCAGAGGTGCAGAAGTAATCAGCACATGCAGAAGAATTTACTTATGAATTAATCTTGCCTATTGGCCTGCGTCTAAACCTTATGGAATTTTCATGTAGTTTCTGATAACAATAATCCTTACGGATCAGAACACTTAGAGGTTTCATTGTAAGGGTGTAGGCTGCGGGACAACCTCGAGGCAGCAAACTTGCATTTAACTGCAGGTATTTAATGCATGTTGGAGGTGGGTTGCTGTAGCTAAGAAGCTGTGGTTATTTTTAATGCTTTCTCACTCCCTGGAAAGGGCAGGAGCATCTGAAGTAGCTTTGTGCCTGTTAAACATACATTCTCTGCCTCTGCAAATCTTAAATTTCAGAGTTGTGTTGATTTCCTAAGAGCCAGAAAGTTACGAGCTGGCTTTCCTCTGTGTCCATAATCCTGCTGAATAAATTACAAAAATGAAATCAGTAGCAAAAGTGAAAAGAGAGTGGGTACTACCACTTGTTAAGTAATGCAGGAAGATGCTGAACTTGCAGGAGGAAGGTTTGCCACTCCTGAATGGGCAAAAGCTCCCCTGATTTCTTTGGACCTCCTTGTTACGGCAGGCTGCATCTTTTACCCGTGGGTTTTATGCAGCATGGTCTGTCCTTCAGAAGAAACATGGGGTTGTGTCGGGGCGGTTTGGGGGGGGAGGGTGATGGAGAGGTGTGCTTGCAGATCTGGGGGCTAAGGGCAGGGTTTAAGTTAAGGGCAGGTGGTCAGAATGGGGAGGAGCGGCGGGGCCCGGGGCGTTTTATTCCGATCCTGTGTTTTACCCACCTCGGGCGAGGTGCGGCTGCGGGAGGAAGGATGCTGAGCGGTGCTGCTGCTCTACCCCTCCGCAGGGCGGTGCAGGCTGACGGTGTCTCAGCCGCCCAGCCTCGCGCTGCCCAAAAGCCACGACCCTTTCCCTGTCTCCTCCACTCATCCTAAGCAGGGGAAGTGCCAAAATGTCCCCGACTGCTTGCCTCCCTCCCAGGCTCTGACAGCAGCTTCCTTTCCTGAGAGTGTGGCATGAAGTCTGGTGGCGTGGAAGTGTTGTGTAACTCCACAGACGACTTGCTCAGCTGCTCTAAAAGGAGGCGATGACGCCAGAGCTCTGCTTCTTTCAGACCCGCTGGCTGGCACAGCGATGACCGAGCTCCCGAAGTGATGCGCTGTTGCGGCTCGCCACGCTTTCTTCCCCCCTCTCCTCCCTCCTTCCCTTCAACCTATCGCATATGTCGGGATACAAACCAGAAATCCTTCTGTGTGGCTAAAGAAAAGCCCGCGGCTGCGGCTCTGCGCTGTGTGTATGGATTTTTCCCAGGGTTTTTTTACCTGCTGCCACACGCTGGCTGTTCTGAAAGCTGCCACAAGTGTGAGTAGCAGCAGTGCAGGGGGAGCGGAGTTGGTGAGCAAGAAGCTGGTAGCTGGACCAAGAATAACCCCAAGTCCTCCGCACTGAGCCCAAGCATCCCATTTCTTCCTGCTGTCCTGATAGGCTTTGCAGGGCTCTGGGGGGGGGAGAACTGAGCTTTATTGGCCAGAAACCTGCATTTCTCTTTATCACAAAGGAGCCCGGGAATCTCTGACAAAGGACAGTCAGGCTCACTTCTCGGGCAGGTTTTGTCCCTTCTTCCCCATGCTGTTTTCAGCTTTGTGCCCCACCTAGTCATTGCTAACAGCTACAGTATTCCACCTGCAACTTGCGAAACCATAATGAAATCACAAGGAAGCGAATTAGCGAATTTGTAACGTGGTGGTTTCCCTCTTGAACAGGTAAGGAGCGGCAAAGTTGCTTTGCCAAGGTCGCCTGATGAAGCCGTGGTGAAGCCGAAGTCACAGTTCTCTGCTTTACGTTTCATGCAGTGCCCCTTTTATTTTCAGATGTACCAGGCAGGATGAAACACTTCTGTTCTGAATTTGAGTTTAAGCTATGCAAGGGCTCATTTTCGTTCTTTCTTAATTTATCTGGCATTGTGCTGGTTTAATGACTGGTTAAATAAAATGCGTGTGACTGGCTGTTGTAAAAATAGAGTGTTTGTGGCCAAGCAGCAGCAGCAGATTTGGAAGGAGAGGGAACTGTTTCAGTTAATTTACAGCTGTTCTTCAGACTCTGAAACACAGCACCACATCACGGTTACTTGCTTAATTTGTTACTTTAAATTGTCGCGCTAGGCTTTATAGAAAACTGCAGAAATGAACTTTTATGAGTGATGAACCAGAGTTCATCATCTAGATCAAAGTTTTTGATACAATAGCTATTTTTGTACCCAAATTAACACCTCAAATTTTATTTCGAGGCACTACCTGTTTCTAACAACAGCAGTTTGTGCTACAGATGTTGAAAAGTCTTATTTGTGTTTTCTTCAGCATGCAGCTTACTGAGTAAGTCTGAAAAAAAATTAAGTAAGAATACAAAGACATTTTCACTTCTTAATGTAAAGAAAGGAATGATACAGGAGAAGGCTGCAAGATAAAAATCTTTTGGGGCTAGGTGAACAGCAATTTCTAGTTTAATTCTGTCCAAACAAATTTTGTCATTTAAGTACTTGAACTATTAAAAGCACTCTTTAAATGACACTTGTGTACTTTTAGCTTCTGTTTGTCAGCTTTGCACTTAAATGAAACTGGAATGGAGTTAAAGTTGTACAAAATCACCCTTTTACAATGCACAAATACCTCGTGGTGGCAGCAGCAACGTAGCAAGCTATAGGAGGAGATGCAGAACAGTTTCTTGAAGGATATAACTGAAAAATAAACGTGCTGGGATTGCAACTCAGTGGACTTTTTGAATAACCTGTTGATAAATATCTGATATAAACCCCCCTGGCTCCGACAAGATGTGACTATTTTAACAGCTGTTTTGCTTCAGTACACTTAAATTCAGTACATGTAAACAGTCCTGGAATATCTGGGTGGTGAGGCTGAAGCAGGGCATGTTTTGTCACAGGGGTTCTCCGAAAAGCATTTGCAGCATGCCCTGGTTCACCGCTGTACAGTTTAGGGTTAGGTTGTTGTGACGTTATGTGCAACCACTCTGCCCTCCTTACGATTTTGGGTTCCTTATGAAGAATAGGCTTCGGTAGCAAACAGAATACACCAAGATTTATAGGGATATAAACAAAAATCTCCCGTGTTCCCTGCCGTACGGAGGAGTTAGTGGCAGGAGGAACTTTCAGGTCCAGCTTCCCGTGTGGGTAGGCAGATCTAGGTGTGAGTTTGAAACCTTGTGATTTTCTAGTGCTCAGGGGTGCTGATGCTGCGTTGGCTTGTCAGGTGGAGAAAAGCCACGCTCTGAAGTGCCTTTATCTTGGTGTTCTATGAAAAATATAAATTTTAGAGTGATTGAAGCAGGGGAGCCTGCTGTGTCACTGACTCGGGAACCTCTCAAGCGGCAGGAGTTTGCTGACAAGCCCCTGGTGCGGTCCCTGTACCTCGCCAAGACCTCGCCTGTGTTGGGGATAGCCGAGACGGAAGCTGGGGAGGTGTCAGGTGCTGGAGGGGAGGGAGCTCGTTCTTCCTGGTCTCCCAGAAACACTGTGTGGTGAATGGGCTTATCGGTAACGAGCTCGCCTTCCAGGAGGAGATGATTTTTATAAACGGGCCGTTTCTGGCAGACCCAGTTTGTGGCTGTGTGAACACGTACCAGTGGTGGTGGCGGCCTCACCAGTGAGGCTGCTGCGAGCAGCGAAGTTCCTCTCTGGTTTGCACCCTAAGGTGAAGGAAATTGACTTTTTATTCCTCTGTGGAAAAGGGCGGGTGCATGTTGTCTCTGATGTGATGAATTCCATTTCCCCGTGCTTGGTTGCTGTAACAAGCGTGCCTTGGAAAGCACCCAGCTGTATTTACATAAATACTTGTCTTTAAATCTTGCTTCCCGGTTTCATAAATCTGCTAGATCAGATGCTGAGGTCATGCTCGGTTGCTCATTCCATCCCTACAAAGCCCGTATAAGGCCTGCTGTGAGATCCTTGGCTGTGTACTTTTAATATATTTGTCCCTCTTTCGCCCCTTGATAAACACGGTCTTTGTAAGAGCCGTGCTGACTGAGTCAGTGGCCGGTAGGAGCGCCGCGCGTCCTGCTGCTCCGTCCCGCAGCCCTGCGGGTCTGTGCCAGGGCTGCTTGGACACAGCCTGCTTCGGGCTGGTTGCGCCTGTGCTTGTTTTCTCCCCCTCCAGCTTGTTGCCTCTTCCAAGCAAAGAGCTGCCTTTGTCTGCAGACAGATGCTCACAAAGAGCCAGCTGATTTCACTGCGTGCCCGTCAGCCCAGGTTTGCTGTCCGTTACTGCACGGGGTCTGCCTGCGGACGGCGGCAGGCGAGGACGAGTCCCCGCGGCGCTGAAGGAGGCTGGGCAGGACCTCCAGCTCTTAGGGGCTCAACCCCAGCTTTAAGTGCTCCTTTCCTCCCGTACCCGTCCTTCTGGTGCAGACAGGTGGTGGGCAGGAAGGCGCGCTCAGAATAAGCTTGTGCTCCACGAATTCCGCACATTTATTTCCTTAAAAACTTAGAAATGTCACCTGGAGCCCTTGTGCTGCGCTGAGAGCCTTCCGCAGGCACGCATGCAGCAGTCGCTGATGTAGAAGAGGACAGGATGCTCTTTTGCCTATTATTGCGCAAACGAGTTCAAACCGCTCAGGTTTCGGGCTCAGCTGTCCCGGTTTCTTGCAAGCTAGCAGGCTTCGTGCAGACAGCTCACAAAATCGCAGATCCTGAGGTTGTTCTCAAAGCCAAAAGGCCGTGCTCTTTTCGCAACCCGTTCCTCCTTTTAATTCGGCGGCGCTGTGAAGCCCGGAGGCGCGGTGGCGATCCCTGACCGGATCCCTGGCCTTCCTGTTGTCTGTTGGGATTCCCCTTGCGCGGGGCCCCGCCGGAGCCTGGGTGGTTATGTAAGGATTTTTATTTTATTCTCAGCCTCGCTCCCTGCCACTAGTTGAACTGGCTCGCGGGCTGCATGAATGGGATCCGATCCCAACGGCACGCAGCTCTGCCGCTCGAGCCGGGGGAGAGGAGCGAGGCGTCCCCCGCGCGCACCCTCTCCGCCGCCCTCGTCCCCTCTAAGCCCCGTTCCCTGGGCGCGCTGAGGGTGCTGCAGCTGATCGGCATCGCCTCCCGGAGCCCAGCCGGCCAGGCAGCGGAGCACCGGGCAGCGGCGGTCCCTGGCGGAACAGCGGCCACCTGGGGCAGGGCTGTGGCGTTTGACTCAGCCAGGGAGGGGAGAGCGACAGTTTTTATTTAGACTGAACCCGAGGCGTATTTAACCAGTTTTATAACGGTGACCCTGGTCCGTCTCAGCTGAGTTCGGGGCAGATATATGCACGCTGATTCCCAGCACGCCGGCTGGGTGGATTCGCGCACCGGGAGCTCCTCACCAAAGTTATTTTCAGAAACCTTAAGTGCAGGTTTCCCCGCCTGGACCCGGGACTGTTTTATCAGGAGGCATTTCCTGCCTGCGAGCTGAGCAGCCAGCAAGGGCGGATTTAGCGCTCGCCAGGCTGAGGGCAGAGACACCAACTTGCTGGGAGTGACTGGAAACTTTTCCCGAAGACCGTGAGCCCAGAATATACCGGGAGGGCCGGGAGCACGCGGCCACGGTGAACAAGCGCTGGGGCAGAGGTGCGGGCAGAAGGCGGTGCACGGAGCAGCATGTTACTCCTGGATGAGTCTCAGCAGTTCCCAGGTAGGACGCAGGTGTTTTGTTGTCCTTTGGCTTTCTCATTCCTCCTGCTTCCCTGCGGTGCTCATTGTGCCACCCCCCTGCGCTGGAGCACCCCACTCGGTGGCTGGCACAGTGCGCCAGGAGCTGAGGCTCAGGTTTTCGTTTCCTAACTACCAGGCTGCGATGGAAATGGGTGAATTTTCAGGGTCTTGCAGTGCTCGCTGACTTGATGGAGGGGATATGAGAGAGAAACTTACTTTCTTTGTGCTTTTAATTGTGAAGACGTAAGTGTCGTGACGTCCTGGGTCTGTCTGGTACTGGTTTTGCAGCTGTCATATTGTAACGCAGAAGTTTTTAGCAAGAGGGGAGGTAGTGTTAATATCAGTAACATTTTATATCCAGTGTCCTCTCCCCCATCCCCTTCAACTTTGTGTGCGTGTTTTCCCCAACAGCCCCCTTGAGAAGAGCTTTAAGATCCTCTGGTGCCAGTGAAGTGCTCGCTGAGTCGCTGACCAGGCGCTAGGCAGAGCTCTGGGTGCTCGTTCCAGAGCACCTAATTGGTGCCAAATAGACCAGGAGCCACTTGGCTCTTTTTTCCTTCCCTCCCATTAAACAGAAGATGCTGGTCAAACGCTAGCCACGGTTTGGGGATGGCTGCCTCTTAGGTTGGTTGCTGATGGGAGGACGTTGTGTGTTGGAGAAGAAACTTCCTTTGGATTTGAAGAACTTTCTATACTTGTCATTTAACGTGTTACTTGGAGGTCAGGTACTTGCAGAAGCCAAGCTCTTCAGCCTTGCTCGTGGGGCTGGTACCTCCAAAGTTCATGCTACGAGGTCGTAGGCTGCTCAAAAGTGGTCTCCAGCAGTTCCAGTTTATTACGGAGGAGCTTTTACAGGAATGAGCCATGTAGTATTTGTTGTCCATTTGTGGAGAGCTGAATTCTAGCAAAAATCCACTTTTCTCACTTCCTTATCCCTGGCTGTGGTGGCAGGACAAAGAAACTAATTTGGGAGAGCGTGAACTGAGAAAAGAGGAATTACACTGCCAAATGAGTTTGGATAAACGAGGAATCTGGGTGATACAAATGGCACGTGTGACTCAGTAGGTAACAGGCATAAAAAGAGGACAGGAGGGGAAGGTGCTGCTGGAAATGGGACTGTAGGTGACGTAGGTGGAGGGAGAACGCAAGGCTAGAGGCCTTCCAATATTTATTTTTTTGGTATGGAAAGATATTTGGGGTCATTTGTACAGACACAAGAGCCCAAGATGCGAACGAGCTCATCCTCACACAGCATTGCGCTGGTCGGGTTTTCTCACGCTGGGAGCCGGGACACTGCTGGGGTCTTCAGAGTACGGGCACTTGTACGCGCGGTGCTGCGCTGGCTTTCTGCAAGTCAGCAGCTCCGCCGTTTTTGTTAGTACCCACTGGCAGGTAAATCGAGTGGAGGTTAGCTGCAGTACGCTACCTGACCCTGCTTGAGCAGAGGCTGTTGCCCTACAAGAAAAATGGCTCTTATTTGAAAAGAGTCTCATCTCCTCCGCATGTACTCATATTCTTCTTTTCTGACCAGAAAGATGGCTGTAACATGAGCGACCTTACCGAGGAACTGGTGCTTGTTACCTTTTTACTCCAGGGTGTAATGAGCTTAGCTTTTTGGGGTGTTACCTGTTTTGGATGGGGGTGTCCTTGTGCCATTGTGCCTTCGATTTGCAGAGGTCTGCTTGCCCTGAGCAACTTCTCAGCTCTTCGTCAAACTGCTTTAGCAGCACACAAAGCAGCGCCGGTATTTTGAAAAGAAAAGCCAGATAGAAACAGATCGTTCTTTGAGTGATGGTGTTCCACCCTGGGCTTATTAGCTTTCTCCAGTGCTCTCGGTCACTTTTTTTGGCTGCGCTTGGTGGGAGAGGTGCCAGTGGAATGCGGTGGCACACAGGCTCAAACTCAACAAATGGCTTTTTTCCCCCAAGTGATGCCTCCCTCATTAAACAAAGTCCTCAAAGCAATTTCAGGGGGAATTTTTAGGAACTGAAGCAGCAAAGGACAACGCAGCTGAAGTTCTGTGCTGCTACGGTTCTACAAGAAATACACACGTTTGTTTTGTTTTCCGAGTAGGAAATTATATTTCAGGAGAGGACAGAGCACAGGCGAGGGAGCCGACAGCTCGGGAGCTGCTCAGCGCTGCTGTCTACCCCAGTTCTTTGCCGAAGGAGCAAAACGGCCCTGGTGGTGGTTGAGAGGTTAGTGTGTGGAGCGCGCGCTGGTCGTGACCTCCTCTGCCCCCGACGCAGAGTGCCAGCACCAGGTCGTAGTTTTTGGGAGCCTCCCCTCCCGTACGCCGTTGCCACGAGCAAGAACAAAGCAGTGCGCAGACACGAAGGGATGCTTTGCTGGGGTGATGTCTCACGCAGCTCTTTTAAGTTATGAGCGAGTATCGGATGTCTTCTCTCCCCTCCCTTTTCCCAGCTCCTGAATGAAGCTGTGGCGAGGCCTTGGGGCAAAGATTAAAGTTCGGCGGCTTGTGCTCGGTGTTTGTTTGCCGTTTTGGTGGCCTTGGAAGCGTGTGGCAGCAGTAATCCCCTCTTTATTGTTTCTCCTTGCTTTGAGGGTAACCTGGTATAAAGCTAATACCACAACTCCCAGCTACCTAGAGTAAACTAATGCTTATGTAAGCATTGCATAATGCAAAACGCTTGCTCCCTTGCTCGTCCTCTTTCCTTAGTCCCTGAAATTCGTGCCTAAGAAGAGTACTGGGAACAGCTGGCCCGATCCACTGTGCTGGGAGCTTGTCAAGCCCCCGGTTTGCATCTATTTTCTGAATGTGAGTGTGGGGGAGAAATTAGCTTTGTTACCTAAATCAGTGTTTATCCACCTTAATAGGAAAAAAAAAAGTTATTCTTTTTTTTTTTTTGAAGAAGTTTTGAACTGTTCTGAAAACAAGTAAGGTCTGAGGGTTAAATCCAGTTGCTTGTTGCCTAGGTGTCTGTGGTTATTGGTTGTGGGTTTTTTTAACCTGGCTGGCAGAACTATGTCCTGGGTTACTGGTTAACTGGGATAACCAGAACGGGGAGGTTTCAGCTCCCTCCTTCATGCAGCTTGTTGAACGCTTTCCAGCGCTGGAGCCTGAGACACTTCCTGGCTCCTGTGCGTTAGATTTATGTAACTCAGTTGCTCTCCCATACAACCCCCCGCCGTGTAAAGGACAAATGTAACCCATCCCTGGTTCACTTGCTGCCTTAATGGGAGCAGTTGCTGGCTTTGTTCCCCTGCCTTGGCTAATGCCTGAGAGAGGGAGGGCTCGCGAGGAGGTGGCGTTTTAGGTTCGAGGACTTTTACTGGGGAAAAGCAATTCAGATGACATACCGGGGAGAGGGATGCCAGGCAGGAGATGTCCTGTGTTTCTCCAGCCCTTGCCCCTTCACGGCACTAGGAAAGCATCCCTCTGCAATCCCATATCCCTCTGAAAACCCGCATCCCTCCTGGGAGCTCAGCCGAGCTGGCCAGGGGCGCGCGGTGCTCCGGGGCCGCCGGCAGCCTTTGCGACGCGGTGCTGGGCTGGGGCAGCCGCCCGCCACGGCCCTACCGGCGTTGTGTAAGTGCTGCTCGGTGTTTATGTAACCCGGGTCTCGGCGTATGCGGCCGGAACGAGAGCTGCTGGGTGTCTGGGGCCTGGTTCTGCTTGCATAACCCTGGAGTTAGAAGATATATTGTCTGTCACCAGAGCTGGCTGCGTGAGGTTCCATTCTGCCTCTCAGCGCTTCTCAGCCGGTTTCTCTCCCTTTGGTTTTCGGGTTGCTTCTTTCTTTCCCCTGCTCTTCACTTTTGCTGGCTGAGGATTCCCTCGGGCTGGGAAAGAAGTTTCATTCTGCAGCACAAGCTTGCTGTAAACGGATACACTGAAAGGCCACCAAAGGGGGAAAAAAAAAAAAAAAGGGGCAGCGCTGCCTTATCTTTAAAATTTTTCCATTGATTGGGGCTTACTCCCTGCCTAAGAAGGAGCCTGAGGATGTGTTTGGGGTCTGTGTGCTTTTTGGTTGGGCTCCTTCTGTGTTTTCTGTGCCGGTGTTTGCTTCAGAGCTCATTTTGCACCTTCCCCCTCTATCCCCCCATCCTGGGCCAGGGTTCGAGGCAGCCTCTGACCTGCAGCCTGCGGATGGAGTTCCTGAACCCCCAGCACCGACCACTTTACAGACACCGAGAGCAATGCAAAATGTGCTCTTTGAACTTGAAACAGTGCCGCTTGTCATACCAACGTGACAGTCTGTGTCTCGGTAGCGACAAGAACAAGCGACAGACCTCAGGCGGCTGAGCCCCAGCTAAAGCAGCAGCAGGAGTGAAGGCGCTGGAGCTGGCGTGCGGTGGCACGGGACGCTTCTGCTGGGAACGGAGCAGCACTGGGGCCAGGCACAAAGGTTCGCTTGTGTCCGCGGAGCCGTGCAGCAGTGACTCAGCAGGACATAGATATCACAGCCAGCCGCAGAGGGTGATGGTGGGAACAAGCCCACTCCTCCCCAGCAGTGCTTCATTGCAGTCAAAAGGGGCCAGAGCAGAGCTGTGGGCTGCCTGCCCCACGGGGACCGGCATCTCCCCACATCCCCAGCCCTGGTAAGAAGAGGACAGCCCCGGCTGGCACCCGGACAAGCACGGCACACACAAAACTGGTGCAGACCAGAGGCTGGGTGCTCGCTCTTGTGCTGCTCGGTGCGAGAGGGCCGAGGGGTGTTGAGCTGGAGGGGCCGAGCGGGTGCTGCTGGCGCGGGGGGGGGGTAGGTGTGCCAGCTTATATAATGCTTACATAATTAGTGCTTTGTTAAGCAGTTGTGGCTGGGAGGGGCGTCCTGCCGCTGCCGAAGACTGAGCGCAATTATTTTCCGAGGAGAACAAAGTCTTGCTGCTAATTAGCTGCCCCCGATAGCAGCTGCCAGGGGGTGGCACAGCCCTGAGCCTCCTGAAGAGCTGTGTCCTGCTGAGGGGCGGCTTTCCTGGGGCTTCGGGAGGAAGGAAGTGGGTGTTGGTGAGTGCCGTGTCCCAGAAGGGCATTTTGTGGCTCCGGTGGGTGTTACAGCAGGTAGGGCCTGAAGGAAGGGAGCCTGGGTTTCGCCCCTGCTTTCCCCTTCGCTGTCCTTGAGCGGTTTCACAAGGAGTTTCCTGCTTCCAGCCAGCGTCCTGGAAGCGTTCCCATCGTGCTGCCTCTGGGAGAGGTGCTCTGTGCAGACACCTTTCCTCCCTTCTTGCATGGCACCCACACAGCAGCCGCACCGGTTGCATACAGAGAATATATTGTCTGAAAACTCTTCATTTATTTTCCGCTTCAGCTGAGAACAGGATGAGCCAGGACACTCCGCTGCTGGCCTCCGAGATGACCGCTGTGCTGCAGCCGAGCACCGGCATCACCTCCACTCCCCTCCGGTGCCCAGCACACAGGGAAAACACCAGCTAACCCGGGAGAGGATCTCCCAGCACGGCAGTGCCTTTGCAGTCAGGCTGGCTCCGTGGAGCCACCTCTGTAGCCCTTGGCACAGCTGTAGTTCAGTGTGTCAGCGACTGCAAGCGCTGCAGCTGGAGCTGCGCAACGAGGCTTTCGTGTCCCGTCACTCAGCACTCCTCCCATTCATGCTCAGTGCCGGCTGCAGTAGTACTCAGTAAGTTCCTAGAACGCCTGCACGAGCATACAACTGCGCCGTGCTCTTTACGTGGACAGGAGACAGCTCCCAAAGCAAGAATTGACTTCCCTCTGCTCTGCACGCAGCCGCCAGCCTCGCCATGCACGCGCAGCCCTGTCCTCAGGGTAGGCACTAATGCTCAGGCTCAGCAACGTAGCGCTATTTAGTACCATGAATTCCTGCAATGAAATGATTTTAAAGTCAAACAAGGGGCTGGTTTGCAGTGGTACACCTTCCCTGCAGTTACCGGGGTTGTGCTGGCAGGACACTGGCTTCCCAGGAGGAGGGCGAACCTCTGGTGAGCTGCATTAGCTAGCCAGAGATGGGGTGGTGAAGAAGTAATTGTCTTACTTGGTGGTGTTGTGTGCCAAGGGGACGGTGCAGCAGCCTCAGGTTGGGAACCCTTGGGTCTTATCCTGCGTGGCAGCTTCTATACTCCTAGTGAGGTTTGACTGTCCCTAGCCCTGCGGATATTTACTCGTGTGCGCAGTGATACCTGGCCTTACTGAGGCTTGCCCCGGAGTGTGGATACTGGATGCAGATACGTCCCTGCTTCTCACACACCTCGGTGTCAGGAGAGGACTCAGGTTACTTACAAAAATCTTGTTCCTCAAAAAAAGGTACCTGATGCTCCAGAACGCTCGGCAGTGACCCGAGCCCCCTTGCAGAGCAAGCAGCGTGTGGTGGGAGCAAGTCAGCGCTGAACCAAAGATGCTGGAGACTGTCCTGCAGGCCGCGTGCCATGCTCTTTTATGTGAAGCTTGAAAACATTATGCAAGGAGGAGGTGGCAACCTGAGGCTTTTAAGCTCGGGTGCAATAGGAAATGCCCTGGGGTGGGACAGATCTCTCGCTGTGTTGTGCGCCGTGAGTCACACCTGTGTGCAGTGTTCGGGGGCAGCTGAGAGTCATACCGCCCAGGGAGCATCCGCAGCAGCGTTACACGGAGCTGTCACGACTCTTTTCCTTACAGAAACTCCTCAACTGCAACACGCGAGAGGCAGTCGAGAAGCCAAACACTTCCCCCTGCTTCTGCGTGCAGCTGGGGGTGGTGGTGGCGGCTGCTGCTGCTGCTTAGCGAGACAGAAATTCATCAATCCCTGGGCTGCAGCACGGACCTGCACCGTGCCGTGATCAGGGCTGCTGGGTTTTGGTAGCGCAGGCATACGCTAAACCTCCAGCGTGCCGGAGGAAGGATTGTCGTGTGCAGCAGCGCAGGCACCCCCCAGCTGGCCTTCCTCCCAGCGCTCAGCACCCAGGGTCTTCAGACGTACAAAGGGTTTGCATCCTTGTCGGCAACCGCAGCTGGCCTGTGCCCGGTGAGCGGGGCTGGCGGCCCTGTGCCGGGCTCTGCCAGGGGCGTCCCTGCAGGCTGGTGGCAGGGAGGGTCCCAGCGAGGCGATGGGATGGCTGCCCGTGTCTGCCTGGAGTGCGCTTACAGCTTCAGCCTCAGCAGGAAAGTGTCAGTGTGCGAGCACGGCCGGGGAGTTGCAGCGTTGTGCCAAAAGCTACCTGTGTAGCCACGTCGGAGTAGCGTGTTGAGCTCCTGTTACAAAACCATAATTGCATTTCTGCTGTAGAGGGAGGCTTGGCAGAACTGGGGCAGAAATTACTTCAATCGATCACCTGATGAGACCTGTTCAGTGAGGCCGTTCCCATGCTCCATCCATCCCGAGGAGCAATCCTGTTCCTCGTACAGCGGTTTGTGTGCAGCTATCGTTTCTTAACAGGTTTCTGTTCCATTGTGGGTCCCCGTTGTGCAGCTCGGAGCTCCCCACGTTGGAGCACAGCCACGTGCCCGCAGCAGGAGCCTCGCTGCTCAGCCGCGGGCAGCGTTGTGCTGTGCACAGTCAGGAGTTTAACACAAAACAGCAACAGAACAATTCCTGCTCGGAGCTGCCAGCTCACGTCAGGTGGGAGCTGTGGCACGGTCAGACAGAAGCAGCTCGTGGTGATTTTACCGCTGTGTTGTGACAAACAGCGTTGTAGTTGTGGTGGCAAGGCGGGGACCAGCCTCGGGAAGCTGGCTGAAGCCCACTGCTGGATCGGCGGGACGTTCGGGGGGTGTTGCTGGTGAAGAAGAGATCTTGGTGTCCAAATGCCCACGTGCTGGGAATGTGGCTGAATGTGGCTGTGTGCCCTGCGCCCCAGGACTTGCCTTTGCAGGGCTGTGGTGAGTGAGGGTCTGCACCCAGGACAACACAAATTTGGCACCAGATTTTAGGCTTCAGTTGAGAACTACCTTGTAAAAACAAAACAAAACAAAAAAACAGATCCGGCGATGTGTACGTTGACCAGAGTCTGTATTGCAAGTGAGTAAGAGGAAAGAAAAGGCGAAATGCAGAGGTGGGGTGGGCGTGTGTAGAGTTCGGATGACAGACATGAAAACATACGGAGGAGGCACGCAGTGGCTTTGCCTCTGGGCTGCCGAGCCCCTGGGGTTTGCTGGCATCGCTCCTGTCCCGAAGGCACCCTTCGTGCACGGCGCGGGCGGCAGTCGCTGTCAGAGGAGGTGATGTGGGCAACTGCCAGGGCGTGGGGAGCCTCCATCTCCCAGCCAAACCTGACTTTGTGCTCTCCCTGCCTCGGCAAGGTCCCCTGGGCCAACGGTGAGACGGCAGCAGTGTAACCGTGGCAGTGTTTGTCTCTGGGACTGTCGCTGGTTTAATGACTCATCCCGGAGAATGCGATCATGTGCACAGCCTCCCTGCTTCCCTTTGCCCTATTTCATCCGATCTTTTGATCTGGTTGCATAACCACGAGGCAGAAGGGATGGGGGGGGGAAGGAAACAGCGCTGAGGAATTGCAGGTAATGTGACCACAGGGTGTCTGCAGCTCAAATAGCAGAGCTCTTGTCTGGGAAGCCTCGGAAACTGGGTTTGTTCCCAGCACAGCCTGAGAGGGAGCGTGATGCTCGGTGCCTGAGCCGCTGCCTCGAGGAGGGGATCCAAGACGGCGGTGGTAGGAGAGCTGCCCTGGCTGGGGCAGTGAATGCCTTTGCCTCCTGTCTTCACGCCCAACACAACTTGTCTCCTTTCATCGTGAGCTCCGTGTCCTCACGTAAGCTGTGGCTCCCTGCTTTCCTAGCACACGTAGGACTTGCTGGTACCGACGCTCACAAAAACGTTTGAGCTGCTCCTGCTGGCTTTGGCCCAGGGAGAGGCGAGCCCAGACGTCCTAGCTGGGCTCTGACCTGCGCTCCGAGCCAGCGCTGGGGCAGGGCCGGTGGGACGTCTGGAGAGGGAGCTGCCAAGTTGGTGCTTTTTGACCACGGTGGATCTAGTTCTTGTCACCTCAAATTCGAGAGGTGATGTTAGTGGTAAGGTTAATTCGAACAGGCATGTTTCTGTGGGGCCGTAGAGGTGCCTGCAGAGTGCTTTGCAGAAGCATCCTTCACTTAAGCTCTCGACTCTTGCAGAAGGGATACTTTTTGTGTCCAGATCCCACGGCATCACAATACGGTGCTTGTTGGTTCAGCATTACTTCTTCCTCTGCTGCATTTTTCTGTGCTGATGTCTTCTTTCCCTTTTTTCTTCTTTCTGTCTAAGTGTCATTTCATTTCAGTCATTAGCTCATAGACGTACTGCGAGCAAGAAGGATGATTGTGAGATGAGGTTCTCTGTCAGACATAAGGGGACAAGATGCTTCAAAGGAGCTATTACAAGGCTTGTCAGAAACAGTTTACTTCAAGGGAAGCTTTCAAACAGAAACATTTCTGTGCTCTGCAAGCATTAGCTTGGTCACTGACAGCCTGTTGAAGTGGCACACAGAACAAGGTGTCATTTCACACGGTGCTTTAAGACTGAAGCCAACTGTTAATGCAAGCCTGAAAATAGGAGAAGTCAGGGAAAAAGAAGTGTGCCTTATAAAACAGAAAGAGAATTGTCACTTTTTCCTTTTTAAAAAGCTTGCCAGAAGGTAGCATTGAAATCCTGAGAGTGGAGTCTGGTAAAAGCTTTGAACTGCCTGCTGGGCCGTGACCCAGTGTTGGAACCAGATAACATAAAACACGCGTTCAAGGGGTTAACTTGGAAGATGGTTACAGAGGTGCCGTATGAATGGAAATTTCTGTCCCACCTAAATGTTGGGAAACAAAGAAAGAGATCCGAGTTGCTGTCTCTTCTGTTTTTCAGTGGGAGCTCATCTGATCCCTGAAAGAAAATGGGCACTTAGGTCAGCAAGTGCTCTGCATGGACTGAAATAATCTTGCCCAGTTTTCTTGTAAGGGCACTTCCGGACTGTTAGTGTAGTCTTGGCTTTTGCTGGAAACAGACCCTTTGGCACAGAACTTATCAACACTCTGACATCGCCAGAAGGGACCCCAGTGTTTTGACCCAAGTGGGTTCCCATTCAGCTTAAATCCTGATGAATGCTCATGTAAAAGGCAGCTGACAGTTCTCACGTTGTGACCTCCTTGTCTTTGCAGACCAACCCCAAGAAGCCGTGTTCAGCAGTGACCATGTTGAACACACGGAGGACGGAGAATGGCAGCGCTCTACTTCAACTACCTCATCTCAGAGTGAGCGGGCAGAGCAACTCTTGCAGAACCAGCACAAGAGCCTGGCCTCTGAGGACACCAAAAAGAAGAGGGCTCAGAAACCCTCTCACATGCGGAGGAACATAAGGTAAGTATCATGACAGAAAGCGGTAGGGTGCTATGTAGCCTTTTGGGTAGAAAGGGAGTCTGTAGGCTTTTCTTCTAAGCTACATTTTGCTGCTCTTGGCAAAGCAGATGGCTTTTCTTTTCCAAAACCTTTGGATCTCACCAGTGGGAGTAGTCTGTTCTCAGTCTGGAGTGCTTCATGTGGGTGCAGACTTGTTTGGTATTTTCAGAAGAGTAAATTATTTGGTTATGGAATATATTTCAAAAAAATGTGTATTTGCTGCTGTTTAATAATGATGGTGCAATTTTTCAGTTAGATGTCTTAAGTAAATAGCGAGTTTCAGACGTGTGTACATGATTTCTGCTGATGAGGATCATATTGCAGACAGCCTAAAATATAGCCCTTTCCTCTGTCCTGGGTACTTGTTCCCAGGAATGCTCATGCTGTGACTGGCAACTGAATTGCTGGAAATTAATTTCTCCTGAATTTTGAAAAGTAGAAATTGATTGTGCAAGTCACCATGTACATTCTGGGGCAGCTTCTAAGGTAGTAATTCACTATGAAAGTTTGTTCAAGAGGATCTAAAAAGCTTAGAGCAGGGACTCTTTGAGGCAGCAAGTGGCTCATTTTCATGGTATGTAAGGCACTGGTAGTCTTTGGCTCATATTTCAGCTTGGTCACTTGATGGACTTTCTTGAAGTTGAAGGAGTGAGCGTTGAGTAAGCCTTGGAGTCTGAGACTTCGTTAGGATGGAGGAGATTGTCCCTTCGGTGTAGGCTTGGCTGGATTGAAAGGCTGGCTTGAGGGAGCTGGATTTTACCACTGCTTGTATTGTGCCTCTCTTCTGGCAAAAGAGCCTTCATTTCCAGGGCTGCAAATCTAAAACAGTGAAACTGAAAAAAAGCAAAAGCAACTTTCAGAAGTATGGAAATTACCTGTAAAAGTAAGTTGGTTTGAGAACAGCCTTTGAAACAATTGCGTTAAACCTATGAGAGGATGTTTGTTCCTGAAAACACTGAGGCAGATGAAAATCAGGGTGAGGACTCTGGGGGGGAACTGATGCTTTTTCACAGGATCATAGAATGGCTTGGGTTGGAAGGGATCTTAAAGACCATCTAGTTCCAGCCCCCTAGCGTGGGCAGGGACGCCACCCACTAGATCAGGTTGTTCAGGGCCTCATCCAACCTGGCCTTGAACGCCTCCAGGGAAGGGGCATCCACAGCTTCTCTGGGCGTAGCTCTTTTCTCCTCACATGTCTTCTTTGCATGACCTTGTGCCTTTTCTATTTATAAACTCTATGGTAATAAATAACATCCTGTCAGATAGAACTAGTCTCTGGTAACCTAACTCAAGTATATACTTACCAATGCACTTTTTTCCTCCTCTAATTATTTTCCTTGTCAAACTTCTGTCTTTTCCTTGAGTGGTAGTAATGATGCCTGTAGCTGGGAAGCACGGTCTTGAAAAAGCTGTGAAATTTGTCCGTAGCTTTTGGCTATATGATGTTCGCAGTCTGTGTAGCTGACAGATTACCTGGAGCTTGTCAGTTGTCTTTTAAGCCAGCTGTAGAGCCCTTCAGGTTTTTTGTTGTTTTGAAGGACTGTAAGTGTAACCAAGACATACTTCTCCGTTTGCTTGTACATTCAGAAAGCTGTTGCGCGAGGACCAACTAGAAGCCGTGACAAAAGCAGCCCAGCAGGAAGAGTTGGAGAGAAGGAAACGGCTAGAGCAGCAGCGGAAGGATTACCCAGCCACTATCCCAACCGTACCCCTAGAGTTTCTTCCTGGTAAGCAGTGGGAAATGGCACCTGAAGCAAGATTTTTAAGGGTAGGAGCTGATTGAAGAAGGAGGTAGTCTGCCAATGCTGCGCTTGCACTTGCAAGTGTAAATTCTTGAGATGATAATTTGAAACAACTTGTGGCTCAGTAGTGCAGCCAGTTCCACTTTTGAGCTTGTTCTGAATCAAAATGCTGTGGCTGTATGGTGGAAGGTGCCAGGAAACTTTTGTTGAAGGCATTTTGACCAGTTAATTTTGTGTGAGCGGGATGCTGGAATCGTAGAATCACAGAATGGTTTGGGTTGGAAGGGACCACAAAGACCATCTAATTCCAACCCCCCTGCGATGGGCAGGGATGCCTCACATCGGCTCAGGCTGCCCAAAACTCCATCCAGCCTGGCCTTGAACACTTCCAGGGATGGGGCATCCACAGCTGCTCTGGGCAGCCTGTGCCAGTGCCTCACCACCCTCTGAGTAAATAATTTCTTCCTTATATCTAATCTAAATCTCCCCTCTTTTAGTTTAAAGCCATTACTCCTTATCCTATGACTACGCTCCCTGACAAAGAGTGCCTCCCCAGCTTTCCTGTAGCCCCCTTTAGGCACTGGAAGACCACTGCAAGGCCTCCCCAGGGCCTTCTCCAGGCTGAACAACCCCAGCTCTCTCAGCCTGTCTTCATAGGAGAGGTACTCCAGCCCCTTGGTCATCCCTGTGGCCTCCTCTGGACTTGTTTTAATACCTTCATGTCCTTCTTGTGCTGGGGGCCCCAGAGCTGAGCGCAGGCTCCAGGTGGGGGTCTCACGAGAGCAGAGCAGAGGGGGACAATCCCCTCCCTTGCCCTGCTGGCTACGCTGCTTTTGGCTCAGCCCAGGACAGAGTTGGCTTTCTGGGCTGCAAGCGTGCATTGCTGGCTCATGTCAAGCTTCTCATCAACCAGCTCCCCCAGGTCCTTCTCCTCAGGGCTGCTCTCAATCCATTCTCCACCCAGCCTGTGTTTGTGCTTGGCATTGCCCCAGCCCAGATGCAGAGCCTTGTATTTGCTGGAACAGGTCTCTCTTATCTTTCCAACTGCTATGGAAGCTTAAACTAATTTGACAGAAATGCCATATCCTTGATACAGATCATGTTCGCTCTGAGGGTAGTCTGGTAGTAAATGGATCTAGTACTGGGGACAGTGGAACAATAGACTGGGTGTACTTATGTTCATACGTAGCCATATTCTTTCATTCATGTTTTGACAAGCAGCAAGATAGCAGGCGACATAAATAGTTAAGCATCACCTTTCTCTTCCAGCAATGGGAGTGACCTCAGTAACCATATGTCAGGACGCAGTTCCACAATATGTCATCTTGTGCTGTCTTCTAACCTGGGTAGTTTCAATGATTTTATGCCTCCTCCAGGAGTGCAGAGGAGTGCAAGTTATGTCAGTGGTCTAGGAGTTCCTGAGTTGGCTTTACCACATGGGAAATGTGTAACCTCCTTTAAGTGTAAGAGTTCAAAATGTTTTGCATTAAAAAAATAAAAAACAGGAGCTATTTAAAATACTTTTACTGTTGGGGAGTAGGTTGTAGCCCCAGAAGAACGTGGTTGCTTGCCAAGTCACTGCCATGGTTCTTATTTGGCCCTGTTGAGTTCACCTCTCTCCCTGTTTGGCAGTACTTGAATATGCAGACAAATGGTCTTGATCAGCAAAAGTTGTTTATGATATGTGGGGTATAATTTTTACAATGTCTCTACTAACAAAGGACAGTTATCATCCCTTCAGCAGTTGGTACTTTCTCTGCTGGATGAAAAACAGAAGTGGAATGAAGAAAAAGGAAATGCTTTTACTTCTGAGACAAAAAAAAAAAAAAAGAGGGGGGGCAGAACGACTTCAGTATGTGTTTGGTCAATGTGCCCCAGCCAGGGCATTCAATGGAGAGGGTGCCGTCAGCAATGGGCTATTGTTTAGGCATATTGAGAAAGAAAGCGATTGTGACCCAGGAAGCTGAGTCATAGCAGTGTTTTAGACAGTGAGAGTCTGTTATGGAAAATTCCAGGGCTAAGTTATTAGAGCAAAAGTGGAAGGAAATACTGTCTGGTTTCTGAACAGTTTTGTCTCCTTCCCCCTTATTATAAATTACTTATTGTCATGTTTGTAGAAGACATCGTTTTCAGAACAGCAGAAGCTACCCAGCTCCCCCCTCAGGTCCTTGCTGAGGAAGTGATCTGTCTCGATAGTACCAGCAGTGGCAGTGAAGATGATGCTAAAGGAAAAAATAACATTAAAGATGGTAAGTGGCCGGCTGTCTTACCCAGGCTTCTCACAACATGCTATTTGTTCAGTCACAAACCTCCTATGTTCAACTAGTCAAATGTTCCAGTCGTGAATTACTTTGGATTTTTGTAGGGCTGTTGGTTTCCAAATATATGGCCAATTTTTGCCTTTGAGTCCTAAACTGGCATTTCTAGCCTGGCCTGTCAGGCACTTTAGCAAACTTGTCTTTGTCTGTTTTATAAATAAACTCCATTTTACTTAGTGCTCTGCTGAAGAATGCTTACGCGAGATGTTGCATCGTCTGCTGTGTATAGGCAAGGAGCATCTGAGCACTCAAATCTGCAAATTAAAGCACTGTTTGTGTCCTTTGTCCCAAACAGATCTAACCTGACTGCTTTGCACTACTCTGATTTCTTTGGCAGTTGTTAAAGACAGTGTATCGACAGATAAAATGCATGTCTGGATTTGAGAATTAACAGGGCATGTGGAAGAGAATGTAAAACACGCACAGAAACTACATCGTGTTTAGTGTTCTCTGAAACAATGGGAAACTCCAGTTTTTATATGCTGGCCCAAGGGACATCTCGTGGGCCTGTATTCCACCTGCTTGTTCAGAACAGGTCATTAGGCCAGGGTAGAATTACAAAACACGGCAGCCTTATTTTCCTGCTACAGCTTTTTTTTCCATATGCGATAAACCCTGCTGTCAGTTAAGCTGTGCCCCTTTTTCTCTCCTGTTTTGGTTACAGAAGTGATTGAGCTGAGTTCAGGAGAGGACGATGCCCTCCAAATCGTTGACAGCAGTGACTCTGGCAATGAAGGGGAGGAAGATGGCAGCGAAGAGAGCAGTGGCTCTCATGTGAATGATGCCTTAAATCAGTCCGATGCTTTGGGGCAGGTCATTGTCAACATCAACCATCCACCAAACGAGGAGGATATTTTCCTGGCTCCCCAGCTTGCACATGCAGTAAAACCTCATCAGGTAGGCTTTATTAGGCTTGGAAATGCAAGGAATTCAGCCAAGCCTGCTTTGTAATCTCAGCAGAACTTTCGGTGAGTTCTGTGACCAGTCTGGTTGTGGCAGTTGCAGATGTGGGCAGTCAAATGATAAGGAGAAATTAAAGGAGGGCCTGGGTTACGTATAACTTTGGCTATTGTTGTAATTTGATTACAGCCCTTAGCTTTTATTTCAAGGGCCCATACTCATAATCAATAAAAAAGATAAACAATTTAAAATATTTTGCTTGTTTCTGGCTGCACTTGTAACAAAATTCCTTCAGCTCTCAAAGGTGAAATATTTTGTAATTATTAGAGTTCGTTGTGATGGCAAAGAAGTTTCTTATCTGGGTACGCTTGTGATGGATGGTATGGTGAAATCTGGAACAGCCAGGATTGTTTTCTTTGCGTGTTTAGATGAATGTTTTTTTAATCAAATTGTATTTATAAACAAACTAACCAACCCCAATTCAGATTCTCTGTCTCCAAATTAGTGTTAGATTTATTGGTATCATATCCTCAGAAAGTTTTATGAGAATCTAAGAATAGCATCTTTTTGAGCCTTCCCTAGCTTAAAATACTGCAGTGAACTTGAAACATCCCGTTTATATTTTTGTGGTTATGCAATCCTAATATGTTAGCCACACTCTAAATATAAACCTATTTCATTTTTTCCCACCTTTCTGATTCCTTTTCTACTTTTCTCTCTAGATTGGTGGGATCCGATTCCTGTATGACAACTTGGTCGAGTCCTTGGAGAGATTTAAAACCAGCAGTGGGTTTGGGTGTATTTTAGCACATAGCATGGGCCTGGGCAAGACCATACAGGTCATCTCTTTCTTGGATGTACTTTTTCGGCATACAGAGGCAAAGACTGTTCTTGCCATTGTACCTGTAAGTAGCCCATGCGGAAGGCTGACTGATCACCTTCCTTGGTCTACTTCCTTCTTTGTGTAGAGAAGATTGATTGGTATCCTATCTCTCATCACAGTCTGTCATACCCTTGCTGCTCTTTTCCCCATTTCATTCCCTGTCTCCCTGAGTATGCATGTTGTAGTCTGCTGCTCTTGTCTGGGCACAGCTAGGGGGCATTCCATGCTCTTTTCTGCTGCTAAAATCCTGAGCAACTCAATTGGGTTTTCAGTCCTTCCGTCACTAACTTTTTCAGGTGAACACGCTCCAAAACTGGCTAGCAGAATTCAACATGTGGCTCCCAGCACCTGAAAACCTTCCTGCTGATCACAACTCCAAAGAGGTCCAGCCCCGCACCTTCAAAGTCCACATCCTGAATGATGAACACAAGTAGGTGCCAGTAAAAGCCCTTTTGAACATTTAGACTGCATCTTGAAGAACTGTTACCAGAATTGCTGCTGCAGACTGCTAAGTTTGGGCTAATTCTGTGCCATCAACTCCCAGATCCTTCCCATTCTACATTTGTGTATGCTGTTTAGAGGGGAGGATTTTGGTACCTGGGAGAGATTTACTGTATCTTTCGTGCAACATTTATATCTTGTACTTCCTTCTCACTCTGCTTACTCACCTTTCTATTCTTCCATATATGCTGAAATCAGAAACCCAATTGCCAGACCCAGAGCTACTTCTGCAGAGATGAGCAGAAGTGCTGTGTTGTTTTTCTGGTGGTACATTGCTAATACTATCAGAGTCCTGGAACTCCTGACACATGTGCTCCTTATACCGTATATCTCTTGTATTTTAAATGTTTTTTTCCCTGAGATTTTTTCATACGCTTTAAGGATTCTTCTACCCAACACTGTGACTCCCTGTAAGCTGTGTTGTCCTCGAGGGATTCTGGCAATATACGCAAAGCATCCTTCTCCAGAAAGGAGCAGTCAGTAATTGCAGTTACCAGAGTGGTGTGCGGTGCATTCTTGGCCTGTGGATCTCCGCTACTTTCTGGGTCATTTGGTTTGCATAGATCAGGATAGCGTAGCAATCACAGGGAACTCTCAGTTCATCGGCTGTGTTCATACACTCACCTGTTGAGGTCTCCTGAGTAGAATGTACTTTGAAGCTACTGATGCTGCTCCAGCTATGTATTTACTGTTGGATAGGGTTTGGTGTGCTGGGCAGGTTGGGTGAGGACAGTGCCTTTATCTGAACCAATTCTGAGCAGGCTAGCAGGGGAGGAATAATTCAGGGATGCTTGCATTAGAAAAGAACGGAGTAAACAAGTAGAGGGGTACCACTAACCACCACATACATCATTAGCAGCTCATTCTTAAAATGGGTTTTGCAGAGGCTCAACAGCTCTTTTAAAAGGATGCCCGCAAGTTTGATGTGCTTCTGTACAACAGACTTCTGCAGCTCAATTCCTGTAAGGACTTGTCATTCTCAACACGCTACCTGTGACAAACTAAAAGGCTTTTATCTTTTCCTATGAACCTGATTGTCTCCAAAAAAAAAAAAAAAAACCCACCCACAACAATTTCATTGTATTCTTCTGTCTGATTTCATGCTAGAAAGTACTTTAACTGTATATGACCTTTTCTTTAGCAGACTCAGTCCAGTGGTACAAGCTGAAACTGGAGAGAAAGCTTACAGCTGATTTCTTTTCTTTTTTTTTTCTTTTTTTTTTGTTGCAGAACAACAGCTGCACGTGCAAAGGTGGTGAATGACTGGGTGATAGAGGGTGGTGTGCTGCTGATGGGATATGAGATGTACCGTCTCCTCTCACTGAAGAAGTCCTTTGCAACTGGCAGGAAGAAGAAAACAAAGAAGCAAACTGGCCCTGTCATTATTGACTTGGATGAGGAAGACCGGCAGCAAGAGCTTCTGAAAGGTGGGGAGCTGGGGTGGGGGGGAGTTCATGTTGCGTAGCAGGCTACCAGCTCTGGCAGCACATGCAAACAACCTATCATTGCTTGTTTCCGGGAAGTAGTAGAGTGAATAATAGTCAGTCTTAGCCACTGGCAATAGTTACTTTGTTCTTTGTAGTCACTGGAGTCAGGAGACTTACTGCAGTAGATATATTTGTGCTCACCTGCTTCCTGCCTGTAATACAAGTGCTTTCAGGTCTCTTGGCTACTTTTGGCTAGAAGCCACAGTCCTCAGTATCAGAACAAGTCTAAGAACGGGTTGTTCACTTCTAGTATTGTTAACATGACCAAGCTTTGCTGGGTAGAATTGCATCTTTGGAGACAGAAGGTTGTTCAGCTCTAGCTGAGTCTTTCATTTTTGCAATGGCTGCAAGTAAGAGTGGAAATCAGTATCGCGAAGTTGGAGATTTGTTTGTGTGAGGTCTGCCAGTCAGATCTGACACAAGACACACAACTTGATGCAATGTAGACCACTGAGCAGAAATCAAGGGCCAGTCGTGTCTGATCAAGACCACATTATGCTAAATGGGAGATGGTCTTGCCTCCTGAATCAGCCTTGCTCTATGCCACCCATGAATACTGCTTTTTGTCTTTGATAACTGCCCCTCGTTTTCCTTTTGTGAAGTTGGTGACTATGTAAAGCCAGAACTTTCTCTTGTTCATCTCAGACTAACGCTTTAATGTTCCTTGTCCTCAGGGATTGAGAAAGCTTTGTCTCGCCCTGGCCCAGATGTCGTGATTTGTGATGAGGGACACCGAATAAAGAACTGTCATGCCAGCACTTCACAGGCCTTGAAGAACATCCGCTCCCGCCGGCGGGTGGTGCTGACTGGCTACCCACTCCAGAACAACCTCATTGAGTACTGGTGTATGGTAGACTTTGTCCGGCCTGACTTTCTAGGCTCGAGGCAGGAATTCAGCAACATGTTTGAGCGCCCCATCCTGAACGGGCAGTGTATTGACAGCACCCCTCAAGATGTCCGTCTCATGAGGTATCGCAGTCACGTCCTGCATAGCCTACTGGAGGGCTTTGTGCAACGGTGAGTCCACAGGGAGTTGTTAGCAGTTTAGTCCATGCAAACAGCTCCTTCACCCCAAATTAACCTGCTTGTTTGCTGAGTTTATGCAGTACAGCTAATTGTGCTGCCTTCTTGGGCTTGAGTTTTAAACAGTTACGTTAGCTGTCTTTGTGGGAGGGTCTTAAGCATAAAGAGAAAAGCAGAGAGCTTCTCAGGTTAGCAGCTCCATATTTCTCTCAGAATTTGTGTCAGCTGCAGAGTGGTCTTTGTGGCTGTGTTTTGCCTTTGGGGTAGAAATAAAGTTAGTTTGTTATAGTGCTGAACACTCATGTAATGGAGAACAGCACCTCTACCTGTACTAGAATGGCCTCGGGTTTATTTGAGTGTCTTAATAGTTAATTCAGATGTGCACTCTTTGATATTCTTTATACAAGGATCTGAAAGTATTTCATGAACTGTCAGTTATGAAAAGTAACAGTGCTTCTGCCATTCTGGAGACAAATCAGTTTTGTTTCTTGGTCAAGGGTTCTGAGGTGCTGGATCAGTGATTTGGATGGAGTGCCTTAGTCATTGGCAGAGGTAGAAAGAAACCTTGGATCTTATTTCTGTTTTTCAACTGCCATGGAAAACAAGACTTTCATCACTCTCCTAACACTGTGACCTGTGCTGGAAGATTGTAACATTTGAGATCTCTGTAACTGTGCTTACTGTTGGTATATGGCTGCAGGGAGAGTATCTCATGAGTGTCATGCGTTAGAGAGGCATGCAACTAGAGCTCTTTCTTCCTGCAGACAAGCAGGCAAGAAGTCAAAATCTTACCCTGCAGGCAGCCACAGAGATATCAGATTGGGAAACTCTTCCCTCTATTTATTTTTCTTTATCGCCTCCACAGGCGAGGTCACAATGTGCTGAAGGTTCAACTCCCCTCTAAGGAAGAACATGTCATTTTGGTACGTCTATCAAAGATCCAGCGGGCCCTTTATACGGAGTTCATGAGCCGGTTCCGTGATGCAGGCAACAGTGGTTGGCTGGGACTGAACCCACTCAAAGCTTTCTGTGTCTGTTGTAAGGTAGGTTTTGGCAGGAGTTGCAAAGAAGTATTCGTATATGTAAGGGAAAGACAGGAGTATGAGTCAAAAGAAAAGGCAGGAATATGAGTCAAAATAGGAGATAACTGTGGTTGGCTAGATACATCTTCTTTCCCCAGAGCTTCCTGCAGTGTTCCAACAGAATTGTTATCTCCATTTACAGAGCTGGGGTGCAGGGATGTTAAACATTTTGTTCAAATTTGTGCAAGAAATCTGCAGCCGTCAGCTGAAGCAGTACTGGACTGGTACCTTGTCCATTTATCTGGTACAGCATGAACCAAGCAGCTTCCTCTGCATTTGTGCTGTGTAGGGGTGCACTGTGGCCTTCTGTTTTGTTCTAGGGAAAGAATTTGGTGGTTTTAAAGTCAGGAGAGCCTTAGTTAAGACAGGCCATACCTGGTGTCATGGCAGAATCATGTTTCACTACCTTAATACGAAGAGAAAGTCAGTCTGATCGCACCTTACAGTTCCACGCAGGGATGGTGATGAGATGATTGAAGTATTAATTTTTCCAGCTGAACTGCTGTAGGAGCTTTCAGTTCTCAAACATTGTCAGGTAGCAGGCCAGCACAGGTCTAAGCACTATCTTTTCTTGCCTCTTCAGATCTGGAACCATCCTGATGTGTTATATGAAGCTCTGCAAAAGGAGAATCTAGCAAATGAGCAGGATTTGGATGTGGATGACCTTGGCACAGCAAGTACTAATTCCCGCTGCCAGCCTCAGGGAATTAAAGTCAAAACAGAGAGTAATGCTTTGGCATCACCGGTTGGAGAAGCTACCAACAGCAAGTTCCTCCAGAGTGTTGGCTTCAACCCCTTTCAGGAGAGAGCAAATCAGGTCGTTACTTATGAGTGGGTGAGTACCACTGCTGGAGAACTCTTTGTTTGTCGAGTTACAGTACACATAGACTAGATATTACTCTGAAAGACTGTACCTCTTTTTGTTAGGGCAGCTTTCTGAAGTAAAGACTTCTATTTGAAAGCTGGATATTTCTCATCCAGTTTCTCTGCCACAGAGCATCTTGGTCAGCATGTCTGCATGGAGCTGGGTGGGGATTTTGTGACACCTGTGTGACTGGAGTGCAGGTGACACTCTTCTGGAGAGATCTCAAGATAGAGCAGAGTGATGAGAGGTTAGGAGGATGCTTGCTCATCCATTCTTCAAGCAGTTTGTCATTTGGAGCTTCTAGAATGGGAAGTAGCAGTGGTTGGAAATAGCATTGTCACCTGAACCTGACTGGATGGATGAATACAACCTCTCTGCAATGACTTATTTCTCTCACCTTGAGACAGGATTGTTGAACTAAACAGGGAATGAGCAACTCCACCTGTAATAGTCTCCTGTTTCTCGGTAGGCCAAAGACATCTTGTGTGATTACCAGACGGGTGTCTTGGAGAACTCACCCAAGATGGTGTTACTGTTCCACCTCATTGAGGAAAGTGTGAAGCTTGGAGACAAGATTTTGGTCTTCAGGTAAGCGAAGTACCGGTGGCTGATCCTACTAAATGCTCAAGTAGTTGAATTCCTTCTGGTACTAGCAGGTTGTTACACAGGGTGAATGGTGTAGCAGTTTCCCTTTTCTCTTTTGTTGTATTAGGCCCTTTTTTCCCTTCACATATTTTACGCTTCTGCCACTATAAAGTTCACTAGCAAGAGGTGTGCTACAGCAGGCAGGGTTTGACCCCATCAGTGCTAGTGTGGTTGGGGAAGAGTTCTGATATTCCACTTTTGCTGCTGGGGCCTTTCTCCTGAACAGAGTCCTTGGTTTTACAGCCAGAGCTTGTCCACTTTATCTGTCATTGAAGAGTTTTTGGCGAAGAGACCAATGCCAAGTCCTCCAGGCTCAGATGGAGGAGTTCACAACTGGGTCCGAAACATCAACTATTACAGTGAGTGCAGCCAATCCCCCTCTCTTTTGGTGTGACACTGATCTTCTGTGATGGACTCATATCTGAAAGCATCCCACCATCATCCTGTAGTTGTCCTGGGTGTGTAAATGCTCGTCTGAAGCATTCTTCTGATGAAGTCTTTTTCAGACTGTTCTTGGGAATTTGCTCAGGAAGACGATGTCAGTTCAGTTACAACTACCTGATAATTTCTGTCGTTTTCGGCATCTTACTCAGAAGATGTTAGACACCTTTAACATCTACTCACACACTGGTGCTTTTTAAAACTGTAAAAGATACTTTTGTGCTTCCCGTTCATCTGTTTTCTAGATCGTGCTTCCCAAACCAGAATTACTGTGGAATGGTTTCACTACCTTGGGGCTGTGAATTCCTCCTTCCCTCTTCCCCAGCTTTAAATCTTTTTCTGGCAGGGGTTGTTACTTTGTGTTGGCTACTTTACAGACCAGGACTGAGAGGAATGGTGAATGTGGTGTTCCTGGTTTTTGCGGGGCTGCCAGAAGCAAGCTGCTACTCAAGAACAGAGACTTGACACTCCCCTCTGCACACCTTTAGACTGTTGTTCTCTGTGCTCTGATCCAATTGATGGGGTTTTGCCAAAGTCTTTCACAATCTCCTTTCTCTTGGTTCCTTGAGCTTCCAGCATATATGAGGCTCATATTGTGCCTGCTGCTCTTGTCTACTGTCTGCCTTGCCTAATACAGAGCCTTGATGTGCTAGGTGCACTGTAGCACTCCCAGTCTTGGCCTTGCCAAGCTTGAGTAATGTTTTGCTTGTTCTTTCAGTTGAATAAAGCCCAAACTGGCTGGCTGCATTGCACCTGCCTGACTGGGCAAATAAGAGGTACAGAGTGGTTCAGTTGAGGTCCTGGAGTGCATGATTTGAGGAAGACCCAGAATTGGTTGGGAGACAGTGCCAAAGCTGAATGGTTGGGAAGCGGGTTTGTTCTGATGGGATTCCCCCAAACATGCAGAGCTTTTAAATATGTCCTTAATTTCCTTCTCAGGACTGGATGGCAGCACCTCTGCCTCGGAAAGGGAGCGACTGATTAACCAGTTCAATGACCCCAGTAACACTTCTGTGTGGCTCTTCCTTTTGTCCACACGGTAAGTTGGCTGGAGCAGAAGGGTGCGATGGAGAGCTCACACTGCTCCTCTGTATGTGCATGGGTTTTCTGTTCTTAGCTTCCTTTGTACCTTGCTTTCAAGACTCTCTGGCATGATAGTGCCATCTGCTTCTGAATTCCCTAGGGGTGTAAGATGTTAGCCTTAGTCCTTTGCAAACTGTTAACAACAGTCTTGGAAACCAGACATGGGTCTGAAGTTGCCTGTATGACTGGAGGGAAATTTCCATGGTGTCAGCATGGCTGCGATGGTTGTCCCTACCTAGAAGCTTTGAATATTGGCCAAGGCAGCAATTTGAAATTTTCCTTTAATTTACAGTGCTGGGTGTTTGGGTGTCAACCTCATTGGAGCAAACAGAGTGGTGGTGTTTGATGCTTCTTGGAACCCATGCCACGACGCCCAGGCTGTGTGCCGAGTGTACCGCTACGGGCAGAAGAAGCCATGCCACATTTACAGACTGGTGTCTGATTATACCCTTGAGAAGAAGATCTATGACCGTCAGATCTCCAAGCAGGGCATGTCAGGTAGGTGTGTGGGCATGGCACTCTGATCTTGCCTTTCCCTGCTTTTGGCTTCAAGTCCCATTTCTGTGGTTTTCATAACTTCTTTTTTTTGAAGGTTGAAAACCAAAAAGCCAAAGAAGTTGACAGGGGTACATTATCCTAGGGCTGCATTTGATGTTTGAGTCAACAGTGACACAAGACCCTGTAAGAAACGCAGGGTGGAGCAGTAAGGGTTGTAGAGCCAGCATCTTGTAGCACAGTTGTGCTCTGCATTGCCATTTTACCTTCCTTGCTACTCTCTTGGTTACAAGAGACTGGGAACTTGGGCTGTGGTCATCCTGTTTTCCCCATGCCTGGACATAGCATGTCTTAAACAGGGCATTACTTAGTAAATAGCTCCTTACCTCCATTTCTCCAGCAGCGACAGAGGGGAAAAAAGCCAAATAAAAATACACAGTGATATCTTTGACTGTACTTACTTAGGAGCCAGAAATAATTAATTCACTCCAGTTCTGACCTGCCATTGTACCAAAAGTACCTTTTGTGCTGGCTTGTGCCAGCTGTCAAGCTGCTCTTGTAGTGTATGCAGCTGAGGGTTGTAGTGACCCAAACAGAGTTCTGCTGCCTGTGTCCTGCTTTGTCTCAAAACCCAGCTCCAGAGGCAGCAGCCCAGCATGATTGACTCAGTGTGCTGTCTTGCACTTGAGGTGGAGCCTCCTGGCATCTGGCCTGGCTCCCAGGAGAGTCTTGGATATAGATGTTTTCTCCACGTGCCCTGTGCAGCGGTATCCACCTCTTCTCAGTTCACCCTGTTCCCTTCCTTTTCCAGATCGGGTGGTAGATGATCTGAACCCAGTGCTGAACTTTACCCGACGGGAGGTAGAGAACCTGCTGCATTTTGTGGAAGAGGAATCCGACCCTGCTCAGCTCTCCCTCAATCCAAGCAAGATGAAGGAGTCGGTTCTACAATTAGCCTGTCTCAAGTATCCTCACCTCATCACCAAGGTAAGAACAACTTGCTTCCTTTCCTGTACAGCGCTGTGTAGACTGTAGGAGGCAGGAGGACTGCAGGAATCTGGCTGTGTGATAGGGACTTGGTGGCAAGAAGGACACATTGGTATGCTGGTGGGAATAGGGCTCTCTCTAGAGGAATTTTTGCCTAAGAGCCCTGCCCGTCCCTGCAGTATCTTCTACGCATTTAGAGCCGCCTCTGCCCTGGACAGGTTTGGGGGCAGGTTGTAGGGCACCTCTTTTTTCAACATGGTGCTGTACTAGGAAGGTATCAGTGGCAAATCCTGACTTGCTGCCAGCTCTCTCCCTGGGGTGGCTTTAAAACAATGGTGGAACAAGCCAGCACTTGGCTCCGTTAAGGAGAATCCTGCTGGTAGGGTGGTGCTGCAGAGTGGGCCTGTGGCCCGGTGCCATGGCACTCTGGTGGCTGTGGGACATCACAGTAGGCTCTGTGCTTTGTGCTCCTAGCCTGGCCTTCAGCTTGTGGGTTGTGCTATGTACCCACGTACTCGTGGTGAGTGATGGCCCAGACTTGGCAGACAGGATGGCTTAGCTGACTCTCAGTCGTTTCTCAAGCTGTGCCTTGGTCACTTCTGCAGCATTGCCCCAGATAGGCTGTGCTGTGACCAGCTCTGCCGCCAAATCCCCTCTTCAGTGCTCCTCCAGTCCTGGAATGGGGACAGTGCTGACACAGGGAACAGGGTGGCTGTGGGGTGTGTTGGTTCCCTCTTGTGGTGAGCTGGTGTCAAAACCTCTGTGCTGTGGGGTTGCAGGAGCCTTTTCAGCATGAGTCACTGCTGATTGACCGGAAGGAGCACAAGCTGACCAAGGCAGAGAAGAAAGCAGCCAAGAAGAGCTACGAGGAGGAAAAGCGAGCATCCGTCCCCTACACCCGGCCGTCCTACGCACAGTATTACCCAGCCAGTGACCAGAGTCTGACGAGCATCCCTGCCTTTAGCCAGAGGAACTGGTGAGTACCTGCATCTTCCCCTTCTTCCTGCTCTGTAGATGTGAAATGATGGGGCGGAGGATGCTTAGCCCTGTTGGTGGGAGCACTGCACTTTCCTCCCTCCTCTCTCACTAGGCGACCAGCCCTCAAGGGTGAGGACAAGCCAGTGGCAAGCGTCCGCCCAGTTCAATCTACCCCCATTCCTATGATGCCCCGTCATGTCCCCATGGGCAGTGCAGGATCAACCTCAAGTTCCAACCCTGCTGTCAACTTCCCCATCAACTATCTACAGCGAGCTGGTGTCCTGGTGCAGAAGATTGTCACCACCACAGGTGAGTTGCTGAAGCAGGAGTGAACTGCTGATGCTCACAGGGGGTTATGATGCCCACGCTGAGTTGAGGAGAAAGGTAAGTTGCTGATGCCCACGAGGACTGTGGGCAGACAGGCATCAGAGCAACTGGTACCACCGCTCTGCATTTGAGCAGTTCCCCTGTATGGCGAGGACTTTGCCTGCAGGTGTCTAAGGGACACGTGCCTGGCGGGTTGTTGGGAGTGAACTCCGTGAGGGGGCCAGCAATACTGCTTCCAGACAGGAGTCACCAACTGTTTGTGTTGGGGCAAGGGAGATACTGTACCAGAGCATCACGGCTTTTGCTTCCTCAGAGCCTCTGCTGCCCCCTGTGCTGCTCAGAATTAAATGTGGGGCCTGCTTATAGCACAGCACAGAGAGGAGAGTAATGCACTGCAAACAAGGGGCTTTGGTGGTACATTTCCCCTCTCCTGGCTGTGGCTGGCATGTGGTTTCACAGACACTGTTCTATTTCTTCTCCCACTGCCAGATATTGTGATTCCGGGTACAAACACATCCACTGATGTACAGGCAAGAATCAGTGCTGGTGAGAGCATCCACATTATCCGAGGGACGAAAGGTAAGTTCCTCTGTCTTGGTAACATTTGTGAATAGGGGCTTGGCCAATGCTAATTCACAAAGAAAAGGATGTAATATCATCAGTTAGTCCCTCGAGAGGGAAAAATACAAGAGGAGGAAGAGATCTGGACTCCACAGTGGCTCTCTTGCAGCCCATGGTGTGCTCCTGTAGCTGATGCTTCAGGACTATTGCAGTTGTGGCTGCTTCTGCCTCTGAGAGGAGCTGTTAGACTTTGTTACTGGGCTGCTTGTTCTCACAACACCCATTGCGTATTCTGGGGCAGCCAAACACTTTTCCCAGTGCTCCCCCAACAAACGTAGCTCCAAGCATGAAGCTTCACGTTTACCACTGGCAGCATGTTGGGAGTGGGTGAGCTTCAACCCAGGAAAGCTGAAAAGGAGGAAATGGGGAGTGGGGAAGGGGGCAGAAGCCTCCCAGTGATCTTCCTACGTGTTCTGTGGGCCTGGCCTTAAGCAACGCTGCTGTCCTGTTCTTGCCCAGGCAGCCTCGCTGGCTCACCGATCCGGGGCCCTAAGCTGAGACCAGAAACCCTGAATGAAGTTGTTCTGCCTCTGTTCCAGGGACGTACATCCGGACCAGCGATGGGCGGATTTTTGCTATCCGGACCACTGGGAAGCCAAAGGGCAACGAAGATCGTCGGACGGCTGCCTCAGGTAGGGGCTTGCTCACATGCTTTCCTGCCCAAGTGTCCGGGATGTGCTGTTGCCTGGCTGCCTTCCATTGGTCCCGTGTTCAGAGCTGACCCACGATCTTCCCATGATATCCACACGTTTCTCTCCATTACTGCGTCTCAGCCCCCAGCTTTTTCTCCAAGGCTGTCTTTCACCTCTTCCATCTCCTTGTTTCCAGGCTCCCAGAGCTCGTCGCTGGAGTCTGCGAGCAACGGCAGTCACAGTGCCTCATCCCCACAGCTCCCCAGCGCGGAGGAGCTCACTCGGCCCATATCCCCCGACAGCCCCGAGATCATCAGCGAGCTGCAGCAGTACGCAGAGGCAGCGGCAGCCCGGGAGTCCCGGCACAGCTCTCCCAGCACCAATGCTGCGCAAGGCCACCCTGCCCGCACGGACAACGCGCCTGGCTTAGCAGCTCGAGGAGCCGAGCAGCGTGCTGGGATTCACTGCATGGCTCCCTCCGTGTCTTCAGCCTTGCCGGCCACCAGCCAGCACGTTGATGCCCACTCGGTGTTGGACTTACGGGGCAACAAGCGCAAGTCAAGCTCGCCGTCGGCTCCGGAGGAGCAAGCCCTCAGGCAGCAGAAAAAGCGCCAGTTGCCATCATCCGTGCAGCCGTATGAACACGGGTACCCTGTCTCTGGTGGGTTCGCCATGCCTCCTGTCTCTTTAAACCACAACCTAACCCATCCATTTGCCTCCCAGCCAGGAAACTCCTTGTACATGGGCACTGGGTCCTCTTACTACCAGCTGCCCAATTTACTCCCAGACCCTCATCTGGTGTTCCCTGTGACTACTGACCCTCTGCTGACAGCCGGCACCGCCAGCTCTTCTGCTGCTACCTCAGTCACCGCCAGCGTCCCCTCGTTCATGCTAAACCCTTCTCTGACGGGGGTGCTGCCCAGTTACTCGCTTCCCTTCACGCAGTCACTCCTGCCCGAGCCCAGGATGTTTGCTCCTTTCCCAGCCCCCATCTTGCCTAGCAGCCTTCCCAGGAGCATGGCATCTGCCTACCCTGGCTACATGTCCCCTCACTCGGGCTACCCGGCCGGGGGCCTCCTTCGGTCCCAGGTGCCTCAGTTTGAACCCCAGGAGGTCCCAGAGGTGGGATGCAGCTCTAATGACGAGGACAAAGACGACGATGTTATAGAGATCACAGGGAAATAATGGGCCTGGCTCCTGCCCGGTCTCAGCTCCACCAGGAGGCAAAAAGTTGCAGGACCTTCTTGGGAGTCAGGATTTCCCCTCTGGGCCACAGCAGTGGGTGGAGAAGGATGTGAAGGGTGTGGCGTGGTGTTTGTTTTCTTTTCGTTTTGTTTTGTTGTTTTTTTTTAGCTGTCAAGGATCTGAATTGTGCTGGGAGCTGGGTGGGGGGCATAGAGCGGACCTGCGAGGGCCAGGGGGAGCGAGAGCCAGGGGAGGAGGGAAGCAGTAATGCAAACTATAGGAGTGCCTCCCTCCCACGCTCTGTCTGTCTGTCTGTCTCTGTTCTGTCTTGTCTGAAAGGGGGAGGCTTGGTGCCGTGAGTCACTGCCCTTCTCAGGCCTGGAGGCACGGGCTTGACCGCTGGCAGGGCTGAGCTCCTTCTCACACGAACTGCCTTATCTGTGAACTTCTCTCACTTGGGGAGGTGTGGGCCAGGGGGCAGTGACTCCAGCAGAGGTTGGGGACAAAGCATTTTTACTCGGGAGGGAGTGGGGGGACTTCTACATTGTGTGTGTTGGGGGGGCGGAGGGATTGATGTTTTTTTAAAAAAAAAAAAAAGAAAAAAAGAAAAAAAAATCACCCCACAAACAATTTGTCAACCTCTGTCAAATTCACATGAAACTAGTGTGAGGGCTCCCTGGGCCCTTGTCGTGGGTCCCATCCAAGGTAGGTCAATCCCGTGGGGCTGCTGCCGGAGCAGCGGAGCCATGCCAGACCTGGTGGTGGCTGCTGGAGGGGAATCCTGGTGACTCCCCCAGCTCCGCGGCCCCGCCACGCTGTGCGAAGGCCGTGTCTCGCCCCGCTGTGGCCCAGTGGATCCAGGGGTCGCTGGGCTTGCTGCTGCTTCTGAACAGCACCAGGCAGTGGAGAAGGTTGGGAAGGGACGTGGTTCTGGCCCCAGTGCCCATTGCTGGTGACTCTGATTGGAGCAACTTCCCCCTGCACAGAACCTCTACCTTAATTTATTACGTGAAGGCATAATATTTATTCTTTGGGGGGCTCTTTCCTTCGATTTTTAAATTAATTTCCATATTAAAAAAATAATAAAATGCTGTCCTCCATCCTGCAGTGGTTGCTCGTCGGGTTGTCTGTGTGGGGAGAAGCAGCCAGCTGCCCCGAGCAGAGCCCAGGGGCAGGAGCAGCCGCGGCGGCTCCCTGTAGCACGCTGCAGTGACCCCCAGGAGCGTCCCCTCTGCTGCTGGGGAGCAGCTGGAGGGAGGACGGAGTCCCCTCGCCGTGTCGGGGCAGGTGGAGGAGCACATGTGGGAGCTTCTTGTGCTTGTTCCCGGTGAGGAGGAGGAGGGCGTGAGGAAGGGCTGGCCCTGGCACTGACGGCGAGCACGCAGGCTGCTCACCTCTGTGCCAGGGCTCCGGAGGAGAGGTGGCTCTGCGCAGGTCCCGTGAGCACATCTGGATGTGTGTGTGTGGGTGTGAATGCACCAGGATGGGGAGCTGGAGTCCGGGACCCTCTTTGTCCCATCTGGCCGTCACCAGGCCGGGTCTGTGCTCGCCGTGGGGGACTGCCCCGGAGCAGGGCTGGGATCTTGGAGCAGGGGCAGCTTCTAAGGGCCTGCTGCGAAAGCAGCAGTTGCTGGTGTTTGCTGGGACCAGCTAGGGAAGGGCAGGATGTCCTGTCGTCCTCCACCACAGGGTGAGCCGGAGACCTCCCCTCTTGAGAGAGAAAGAGAGAGCAAGGGTGTGTGTGTGTGCACGTGTGTTACAACGACATAATAAAAAAACGTTATGGGGCTTTCCTAGTGTCTTTCTCTGTTGAATGGACATTGTCTGTCGAACATAACCACACCATTCATAGAAGCCTTAGATCAACAGTTTAGCTATGCAAATTATTTTAATTATTTTTTTAAAAAAAGACAAACATTAAAATAGTGCTTTCTTCTTTAACATATCCTAGGAGTTGAAAACCGAGGGGTTCTGAGCAAACTGCTGGACAACTTGTCTTTGGATGCACCATGGAAATAAAAATCAAACCCCCCCACAAAAGTAACAAAGCAAATTAACTGATGGTGTTCATGCAAGTTTCTCCAAAGACTTGACAGTGCTGCATCTGTGAGTCATGCCCTCCTGTGCTCTGTGTGTCCACCTCATGCACAATCCTGTGACACTGATTGTATTACGAGTTTGCCCAGATGTCCGTTGCATCCCTGTGAGGCTGTCAGATTGCCGGTGGATTTGGGGGAACGGGTCAGAGGCGAGGGCTTTCCTTGTCGAGAGTAGCAAGGGGTGAGACCTGCGGGCTTGTGAGCAGGACCCGGAGGAGGCCGGAGTGGGAGCAGACTGGCACCAGCACCCTGCTGCAGCCCAGCTCCGTGGCGCTGCTCAGTATAGCCAAGTTCCTCGGGGGGAAGCCTCCCAACGGGGCTTTTCTGCAGCCCTGTGCTGCGACAAAGCATGGAGATGTCCCTGGCACACCCGTGGGTGCTGGAGGTGGCCGTAGCCTGCAGGGAGCAGGCTGGGTGCCCCCGGGTGGCCACTCTGCTGGTGGCCTCCCTGTGACAAGCACCGGGCGCCCCGCTTGCCAAGTGCCTGCCGTGAGCCCCCGCTGCCCATCCGAGCACAGCAGGGCCCCGTGTCCCCTCCTGCTCCCTGCCAGCCCACGGCACCCTTGTGGAGAGGGGACAGGTCCCCTGCACCCCTCAGAGCCTTGGCTGAGAGGTGGCTGCTGCCCCTGGCCGTGGGGCCCTGGGGCTGCTCCTAGCTCTCCATGGGCAGGCGTGGGGATCATCTGGGGCGTTCCTGCATCAGGGGGTCTCTCCGAGCTCTTACATCTCCTCTCTCATGGGTCTCCTCTCCCCTCCCCACCCTTCTCCCACCCCTGACGTGTGGTTCTGCTGCAGAGGGTCCTGTCCTGGAACAGGGGCTTTCCCCTCATGGGTTAGATCTTCCTTTTTTTGTTTTTTGCTGCTGAATTTCTGTCTCCAAATGACCGGCTGGAAGCGGCTGCCGGCGCGCAGCAGGGCTGCGGGTGGTGGTGTTGAGGACAGCAGTGCGGGACACTCTGCCAAAGTTTTTTGGAAGCTGAGGAAGACCTGGGGTGCCCCAGTCCCAGCAGAGAGGGGTTGGCCCATGGACGGGGTGGGGTGGGGGCAATGCATCCCAGAGCAGCTCACGCAGGACAGGATCTGCTGGGATGCCGGTGGGGTGGATATAGGTAGGCACAGAAAGGAAGATATTGCAGCAAGCAAAGGGGCTTCACTAGAAATGATGTTATAGTTCGGCTTAATGATGTCAGTGTACGGCTGAACCCAAGAAAATCGCTCTCGGTTTGTGGATGGCCTCCAGGCCAAAAGGGACAAGTACAGCAAACGCCTTCGCGACTGGTGTTCCGTGCCGCGCTCAGATGAATTTTGTTAATCCGGGCTTGGGAGGACTGGGAGGGAGGGTTGGGGTGGGGGAGAGGTCTCAAGGGGAACGTAGTCCAGCTAGATTTCAGTGGGGATGATGGCTCCTTGCGACTCGAGTGGAGAACACGGTCCCTTCCAAGGGGCGACAGCCGCGGCTTCCATGTCAGTGGCATCCGGCTTGGATCTGGAGCCTCCGGCAGATCCACGCATGCAGGGGGAGCCTGAATGAATCCATCGATGAGTCTCATTTTGTTTTTTTCTGTTGTTTTGGGGTTGTTATTATTATTGCTTTTTTTTTTTTTTTTTTTTTTTTTTTTTACTACCGCCTTAGTTTGTGGACGGTCTTCTTGTGGTTGGAAAGAGGAGTATCTCTAGCAGGGTGGGTGGGTCGGTGCCCCACGCATGATCATGTGCTTCCCTCTTCTCTCTGTCGAACGGGACGTGCTTGCCTGATCTCCCAGAGCAGAGACTTTGAACAATTTGTTGTTTATATGATGTATTTATTTTTACTTGTGTTTCATGTCATTTTTTTAAAAAATAATAAATTGTAAGTTGGTATAACTGCCTGCTTCTGTCTTTGGAATTTGTAAAAGCAGCCTGGGCTGGGGTGGGTGGGGCTGGGTGCAGGCGTTGGGGACGACACCGGGTCCGGGGACGTGTGACCATGGCCAGGTGCTGGAGACCACGCGTGAGCATGGTTTGTTTCCATTCCCACCCCCCCCCATCCCCCCCATCTTCATAATTGCTGCTAATAACCATCATCCCTAAGGGCTGGAGAAAACTGAGGAGAATAAATACTCTGCAGGGCTCACAAGGCTTTGTGTCTGGGAGAGCTGGTCCAGGCCGTGCGCCCTCACCCTGTCGTGCACCCTGGGGTGCGCGCAGAGGCGGAGGGGCCCGGCGTGGCTTGAGGTAGTCGCAGCGCAGCGGTTCCTGCAGTTGGACGCGCGGAGCGGTCCTGAAGCTGGCACCCGCCTGCGAGAAGGGCCGAGAGAGAGAGCAGGTGGCCCCGGCTCGCCCTTACAGCGGCTGGGGTTGCCTGCGCACGCGGCTGCTCTTGCTCTCCGGGGACCGGTGTTGCCACTTCTGGTGCCAGGCTTTCTGCCGCTGCCTTTCCTGGTGCCACAGGGCATTGCAGTAGGTGTCGAGGCTGGTGCCTGGTGCCCCCAAGGCTCGCGGGTCCGTCCGGGGACCCTCGACCCCCTTGCTGCGTCGGTACGGCGGCACCTCCATCGCTTCGTGCTGGATGATGCGGAGGTTGTAGCGAGTGAGGGGCCGGGAGAAGGAGCGCTCCACGGCCTGGCACTCATAGGTGCCGGCATCCTCCCTGCCCAGCTGGCGGATCAGCAGCCCCTGCTCCAGCACCACGAAGTGGCCACCGGTCCTGATCTGGTGCATGGAAAGAGTCAGTTCACCGTCCCCGAACCGCCCCGCGTCCCCTCCCTGCTGTCCCCGCACCTCGTTCAGCCCCGACCCCTCGCCGCGCCACGCCAGCCACCGGATCGTCGTCTGCGGGGAGCGCGCCAGGCACTCGAGGAAGGTGGAGTTCTTCTCCACGCCGAAAACCAGCTTCTCCGTGGCCACCGCTGTCCCTGCACGGGGATGGGACAGGGTCAGCGCACGGCACCCAGTGCAGGGACAATGACAGAGGGCGCTGGGGGCTTTCCCGGTGCCCTGCTGCCCACTCATCCCAGCATCACCCTGGGGCTGGTGCTCACCTTCTGCCGTATCCTGGCACTGGCTGAGCACATCGGGCTTCAGCACGTCCTGGCACCGGGCACGCCTGTGGGAGGGTGGACAGGACCATGGCGGCACCCAAGTGGTGGCACCCGCCACTGTCTGTAGGCTGCCCCTGCGCAGGGCTGGCCCCAGCGGGTGCTCACCTCTTCTCTGTGAGCAGGTGTGGGGCGCAGGTCTTGCCGTCCCAGGTGCAGTAGGGGTCCCTGGCCAGGCAGCAGTCCGTGCAGGTTTTGCCATAGAGCTCGCAGCGGTACAGGGCGAGCTGGAGCAGCCCGTGGGTGCTGCTCACCAACAGCTCCTGCTGCTCGGGCAAGCAGAATGGCAGCGCTCAGCACCGTGCCGGGCTGAGGCTGCTGGGAGGTATGGGGACAGCGGGACAGAGCCAGTCACCAGCAGCCTGCTTGGTGGGAGCAGGACCCTGCCACATGCAAGCCCTGGGGCCAAGGGATGCTGAGGATGGAGCGAGTACCCCGTCCCTTCAGGTACCAGTGTGAGGGAGGACTCACCCGCTTCGGTGACAACTTCATGTCCAGGATGGGAGAAGGTGCCTGGAAGAGAAGAAGAGGTTCCAGCGAGGCTGAGGGCTGGGGTCCCTGGTCCCACCTCCTCCCGCTCCCACTCTCTGCTGTACCTTAGAGACGCTGATCTCCTCCAGGTTAATCACCTCGGTGCCGTGGCTCCCCGCACTGGCCAGCCCCACCTTCAGAACCTTACCCTCATCTGCCAAACACAGCGGGAGAAGGAGCTGGCGGGGCCGGGCTCCCCGGGGCTGGGGGGACACTCCTGCCGCCCAGCCACCGTGTGACGACCCCGGCCCCAGAGCTGGGCTGAGGCCTTACCCGTGCCGAGGAAGAGCACGTCGTAGTGCCGGCTCTCCGTCTCCAGCCGGTGCACCAGCAGCCGCCGCAGCCGGTAGGGAACGTTGACCCTCACCAGGACGGGCTGGCGGCCCTGCGGCTGCACGGGCTCCCACATCAGCTGGTGGGAGCGCACGAAGCTGATCACCTCGTCGGGGAAGTCCTTGGTGGAGCGCAGGAGGGGGTCGTACGTCTCACTGGGGCACTGAGGCGACACGAGGGGCTGGGTCACTGCCAGGCCGGCCCCTCCTGCCGCCACCCGCTGCCCTCCCGGCTCCTTACCGTGCCGGGCCTGGGGTAGGGGACACGTCCCTTGTATTCCACCCAGCGGTAGTCGAAGCCCTCCTTGTGCGCGAAGGGGCCGCTGAAGGCCGCTCTGATGGCAGCCATGGCATAGACGCACACCGCGGAGCCGCTGAAGACACCGCTGCGGGGCAGCCGTCAGCGTCCCTGCTCCGCCGCAGGCAGCTGCGGCGAGGGGCTGGGGGGGGGGGGGGTGCTGGGCTGCCCCGTGCCTGGGCACGGGCTCACCTGGAGACCGTGAAGAGGCCGAAGATGAGGGGATTCTGAGGGTCCCGGGTGCGGAGGAGGAAAACATCCTCTGCAAAGAGAGAGGTGGAGCTGGAGCCAGAGGTGCAGGGGGGCTTTCCCGGCCGGGCAGCTGGGGCAGGCTGCCACTCACCCAGCTGGTCAAAGTGCGTCTGGGTGCCCTGCGGCCCCGGGATGGAGCACACCAAGCGGGCCTTGAGGAATGTGCTCCAGCGGTTGATGAGGCTGCGCTTCCCTCCGACGTCGTTCTGCCGGGCAACGAGAGCTGCACCCACACCAGCCCCACCAAGCCACCCCTACGGCAGTCCCTGCAGCGGGACACCTGAGTCCCCCGCAGTGACAGCCCCAGCCTTGCTTCTTCCCCCTCTGTGGGGTGCCCGGGGGTGGGAAGGTGCCTGGGGAGCCACCGAGTGGGGCAGGGGACTTGGGGCTTTCTCACTGCTATGCTGCAAAGCACAGGCAGAGGTGGGAACCAGGCTCCTGCTCACCAAACCAGCACACGATGGTTAAGGTTGGAAGGGCCCGCTGGAGGTCCCCTGGCCCAACCCTAACAAAGGGACAATGGCTTTTCACAAGGCAGCACTCCTGGCACGGTGGCAAAGCTTGCCTTGTGTGATCCCAGCTGTGGCGCACCAGCCTTAGCCCACTGACCTTGCAGACCCGGGCCACCCTAGCATGGATGTGCCGCCTGTCCCACTGCCCAGCCTCCAGCGCCGTCTCGCGGAAGAAGACGTAGACCTTGTCGTCGTGCGGGTTGTAGGTGTCGGGGATGGCGAAGACACCCACAAACGCAGGCTCTGGAAGCGACGACATGCTATCGCCCCGTGCCTGCGGCTCCCTGTGCAGGTGTGCCCCCCACCACGGGGGAGGAGATGGGACCAGGGCACCGTGCCAAGCATGGTCCCTCTCGTACCGTGCAGCCAGTGGTCCTGGTTCTGCTCCGTGCGGATGTAGCTCTGCTCGGCCCCGCGCACCCAGGTCCGGAAGAAGGCGGCGCTGCTGCCCATGAAGTCGCTGGAGGTGCCCGAATACATCTCCCCATCTGTGGGGTCAGCGGGGGGGGGGGGATGGGGGGGGGGGGGGGGGGGGGGCGTGTGGAGGAGCTGGGGGTGCAGCCGTGGGACCCCCGCATGCCACGTCCCCAGGGAGCCCCAGCTCCCTGCTCCCCCAGCCCTTACCGACAAGGAGCGCGGTGAAGGGTTGGCGGGGGCTGTACGGGCACCGTCCTCGCCCCGACTGCAGGGAGTGGGTCACCAGCCGCATCAGGGGGGCCCCGACACCCTGCCAGAGCCCAGGGGGAGATGTCAGCTCTGCCAGCCGATGGACAAGGGAGCATCAAGGGCACTGGGTCCCTCTGCAGCGGGGCTGCAGCTCACCGGGTGCCGCTCACCTTGCCCCGGGCTCCCAGCTGGACGAAGGCACAGACGGGCTGGTAGGAGCCCGTCCCGCAGGCAAACACGTGGCTGCTGTTGTAGGGCTGCAGGAGGCGGATGAAGTTGGCACACTCGGTCTGCCCAAGGGGAGGGAGATGGTTGTTGGCAGGGAGGACCCAAGCTGGCGCGCTTGCAGGCAGCCCCCCACGTGCCACGCATGCCCCACAGTTTGGGGTGTCTGGGTGCTGAGTACCTGCGCCGAGGCACAAAAAGCCCCAAGCTGGGGACTCCCGGCCCTGCTTACCTCTATGTCCTTCCCCGCCAGCCGGCAATGTTCAACCTGCTCCCTGGAGGCTGGCCAGAAGATCTGCGACAGAAGCGCCCGAGGCATGGGCAGCAGCACATGTTTGGGACAACTTCAGGGGACGTGGCCCTGGGTGCCAGAGCTGCCCCTGGAGAAAGCAGGCAGCCTGGCCCAGGACCACAACTGCATCCCCTGCCCAGCACTGACCTTCTCGGGCTCTCTGCCAGGATGGTCGAGATGGAGCAGGAAGATGTGGTTTTTGGCTCCCACCATCAGCCAGGCCCTGTCTTCATCCAGCAGGAGGGCTTGGAAACCCAGCCCGTCCCCTGAGGTCAGCAAGAGGCGGGAGCTGTTGGATTTCAGCAGGTCTGAGGAGCATGAGGTGGGAGGAAGGGCAGCCGTCAGGGAGCTGTCCCTCCCTGCACGGCCCTGGGCTACGTGGGCTGTGGGCTGGGGCAGTTTGCTGCGAGCTAAGCGAGGGAAGTCCCTGCTGGACCCGTGTGGGCACAGCTCCGTCCGAAGCAGCCGGGAGATGGAAATGGCAAGGAAGGAGATGCCGGCCGCATGCTGCAGGCACCAGTACCTGCCTGGGCCTGGGGCAGGGATTTCCAAGGTGAACGGGATCAGCAGCTGCATTCCCCTCCCTGCCCTTGCCGTTGTTGCTGGGGTCCTCAGAGAGGACGGGGCTGGCACCCCCACATCCCGCCGGCACAGTGGCTGAGACGATGGGTGAGAAACATCCTCTCCTTTGTGCTCATTATCTCCCAAGGCCAGCGTGTTTTTCCTTGCTGTCAAGACCACTGCGAAAGCCCTGTCCCGTCCGCTACCTTTGCGGCTGCACCCTCAGAGCGGGGTGACCCGGGGCTTCCTGGGGTCACCGCCCGGCTGCACCGGGCGCAAGGAAGAGCCGGCCCCACAGGACATCCCCACAGCCCAGGGGAAGCCAGGCTCTGAGTCTCTGAGGGGTTTCCATCCCCTCGCTGCCGCGGGCTGATAAGAGCTGCACCGGAGACGTCTTCAGTGCCGGTGACCCACCAAGCCCCCGTGCCACCAAATGCAGCAGCTTCTGGCCCTGCCACCAGCAGCGGCAGGGGACCAGAGCCCAGCAGAAGCCCCGTTTGCCAGCCCCCAGCTGTGCCAGCCCCGGTCAGTGCAGCAGTAGGCATCCTGGGGCTGCGGCAGGGCAGCAGAGAGGCTCAGCCCTGGCCAGCAGCGGGGCTGTCCGTTGTGACCCCACGGTCGCCTCTTGCACGGCCAAGCCCCCTCCCCAGCAGGGTGGAAGCCACCAGCGCCGCTCCTGGCCCCGCGCCCCGTGCCCCATCCTTCCTCCGCTCCCACAGCCTCCGTTGCTGTCATTTCCTCCTCGCAGGCTGCTTGCGTCTTCCCCCACTGCCCCCCTGCCTCCCCCATGCTGGGGCCTGACGTGAGGCAGGCGGGCTCTCAGAGGTCCTTTCATTTGATTTCGATTTTTTTTTTCTGAAGTTTTTTTAAACCTGAGCTCCTTGCGCCATTGTGTCCTTGAACCTGCCCGTTGCTGTCCCTGAGTCACATCCCCTGCCGCAGTTCCCATTGTCCTCAAGCCCTCCTGATGCTGGGAGCTTCCTCTCCTGCCTCTGCCCAAGACCGGAGAGCTGCTGGCACGTCTGGCCATGGGGCTTTGAAGGCAGAGTCCCTCCATGTTCCCAGCTCTTCTCCAAGGACGGACCAAACCCTGGCCCTGACACCTGCTCCTGAGCTGGGCCACCAGCAGGACCATTGCTGCCAGGGATGCCCCGTGGCACCCAGAGGCCTCCGGCCATCTCCCACCTCCATGGCAAGCCCACCCCATCCCCAGGCTGTCCGGGGCCCTGCTCCAAGCCCTCGACACAAACAGAGCCTGCCCTGAAGCCCTCACAAAATAATTACAGGCAGCTGGGATGCAGCGGGAAGCACAGGGAGATGGCTGCTTGACCTGGACTCAGGCGGGTGGCACAGGAGGGACGGGCTTCGTGAGGGGGACATGGGGCAGAGGGGGGCTGCTGGGGGACATCGGCGTGATGGCGACGCCGTGGCCACGTCACCCTCCTGCCCTGTCACCCTGCCCGTGCCCAGGCTGGAAAAACACAGCCCAGCACCTCCGGAGACGCGTTCCCCTTACCTTTGTAGGTGACACGGAGGCGAGGGGCGTGCTGCTTCCACGCCCCGGCGGTGTCCGGCTGCGGCAGCAGGACGCAGAGCAGGAGGGCAGCCAGCGGCAGCCTGCGGCCACGGGGAGCCCCCGTCCTCACCATCGTGCCGCTGCGGTGCTGCTGCCTTCAGCTGCGAGGGGAGAAAGGTTGGGGAAATGCAGGGGGCGGCCATGGGGAGGGACACGGGAGCTGCCCCACACCCAGGCACGCTTCTGGAAGCCCCCCCGGCCCCTTCCCCTGCCCATCCCGGGTGCATCCAGGACCTCACGGCCTCGTTCGCTGCCCCCTGTGTGCCCTGGAGGGGCAGGTGGCAGGGCTGGCTGCTCCCAGGTCAGGACAGTGAGACATTTCTTGTCCTGCTCATGAATGTCCTGCATTGCAGCAGCTCTGGTAACCACACTCTTGCTGTGCTTTCAGCTCTTTTGAGTCCCACAGTTGAAGGGTTTTAAATGAGCATGGAGGCTTTAGGTGCAAGGGCTGGGGGCTTTCTGCAGGTCTGCGCAGGAGCAACCACACAGCCCAGGAGCCGAGCACCTCCAGCTGCCCTGTTCCCTCTCTCCCACAAGAAGGAGCACTCGACTGTGCCTTCAGACAAGGTCTGGGGCTCTCAGGGCCTCCCAGACCCTCCCCCCCGCCACCCCAGGGCTCATCCAGAGGTTGTGCCCGGGATTTGGCAGGGGGTTTATTTTACCAGCATGCACAGGGTTGCTGGAGAAGCAGGGAAAAGGCCAGCCTCTAACTGCAGCTTTCTATAAACGGAGGATGCTTGCGTGACCCAGAACATTTGCCAGGGTGGCTCCAGGACCCTGAGGGTGGCAGCCAGGGCACAGCCACCTCCCTGGGGACACGGGGCACAGCCCCAGGCAGCGGGGACATGGGGGTGGCACGTCCCTCGTCTGCTGCACTGCAAGACCCAGCGGCAGCTTCGTGCCAACGGGAGCATCCTGGCGGCGAAGGGGTTGGAAAAGGGCAGGGAGGGCGCAGCCCCAGCCCATAACCCCAAATTTCTCCTGGAGGAGAGGAGCTGGTCCCTGCAGAGTTTACACTGTGAGAGGGAGAGCGGGTGTCTCATGGATGGAAACAAGCTGCGGGTGATGAATCCAGGGCTAAATTAAACACTCCCGACAGCTTTAAATAATCAACTGTCCTGAGCTGGGACTGTTTTTATCGGGGCTTGGAGAGGGAGCTGCTGATGAGGGCAGGCTGCCGGGCCAGGCGAATTTCAGCAGGGTAATGCCTTCCCGGGGCTCCCACGCTCTGGGTGCTGCGGGACTGGGGGGGGCTTTTCCTTCAGAGACCGGGTCCTGCAGAAGGTCTTGCAGGAGATGGAGCAACACCAGGAAGAGGAAAATCCCTCCAGTTTACAGCGTGCTCTGAAGCATACAGAAAATACAAGCTCGCTTGTGAAAGCGATGGCCCAGAGAGGCAAATTTCCAGGGCGGAAGGGCCCCGGCAGCAGCTCCATCCCCAGGGACGGAGCGTGCCGAACAAGAGCTCGGCAGCAATCCCCCGCCAAGTGCCAGCCCCACAGACCCCGATTGTCTGGCAGTTAATCCAGAGCCCCGCGCTCAGGACGTCGCCTTCTTGAGTTACAGCCTGGGGCCAGCCGCGGGCTGCAGAGGGGCCCCAGCAGCTGGGGGAGCTGGGGGGGGGGGGGGTTAGACCTGGGCGCCTGGGCTGGGAAACGGGGTGAAACCCAGCGGCCAGCAAGGGCAGGCGGATGGGATGGCTGCCGCCACGCCATGCCCCCATCCTTCACCTCCCCACAGCTCTCGTGGGCGCTCGCGGCTCCACCTGGCCGGCGGTGCGCGCCGTGTGCTCGGCGGTGCCCCAGTACTTGTCACTGAGGCCACGTCCACCAGTGGCAGGGCTCGGCGCAGCCCTCCGGCCCTCCCCGGGGCGTGATGGATGCCCCGGCAGCTGCTGTGCCCCACTCGCCGCGCTGTCACGCAGCGGCAGCTGTCGGCCTTGTCCCGTGTGGGGGCAAAGCCACCGGCGTGGCCCCCCGCCCCCCCCGGCCTTCCCCCGGAGCCAGGGGTGGGAGCAGAGCCCTCCATGGGGGCTGGGATGAGTGCTGACGGAGTGGGACCCCGAAAGCAGAGCTGGGGTGGCAGTGGGGCGCTGAGGCGCTGCCTGCAAATGGCAGGGTGAGATAAATCCCCTGGTAAGCCGGGTCACACACGGCCAGCAGCCCTAAAAGCTGGCGAAGGGGGCTGAGACCCCCCACAGGGCTGGGTCCCCCAAGCCTCAGGACCCCTGGGGCACAGCCGCATTCCCGGGTGCTGCCCACACCCTGGCGCAGCACGGGGCCGAGCCCAGCACTTGTCACTTGCCCACCACATGGCCCGACACCCGATACGGAGGCTCACCCCGCCACGGGGCCGTTTTCCCAGCTTTCTGAGCCAGGCACGGGCTCAGATGTGAGCGGGACTCCACGGGCAGGAGGCCGAGAGGCAGCTGGCCAGCTCCGCAGGCAGGGAGCCCCCATGCTCCGGGCTGGGCTGAGGTCTTCTCCAGCACCCCCAAAGCAGACCCCACCGCAGCCTTAGGCTGCCGTGGCATCTGGCAGAACCCCTGCCTGCTCCCTAAAGCACACTTGTGTTTTTTTTCCTGACTGCCTCAGCCCTTCGAGCAGGGATGCTCAGCGCCTCACCAGGAGCTGCTCTGCGTCCCCCCAGCTCCAAAGCCGGGGCTCAGGCAGGAGCTGGCCACAGAGCACCTGCTCCTCTGTCACTCCCATTCCCTGCCACCCGCCTCAGAGAGATGGGGCTGTCACCCTGCCTCCCAGCACTGGGCAGCTCAAAAATTGTTTTCTTTTCATCAAAAGTAGGCCTGCTCCTTGCCCTCCTGTGCTAACTGGAAGAGGTTGAGCAGGCGTGGGGGGATTGGCCAGAGAAAGTATTTTAATGAGGATGGAAGCAGCCTGCATGGTCGCCTGCTTCATCTCAGAGCCTCTCGGTTGCAGCTGCTGGGTAGTTACAGCTGTAAGGCTCTGCCCTGCCAGCCTCGGGCCCCTTCGCAGCCCCACGCAGCCCCCAGGGTCTGCCCTTGGCTCCAGCACACTGCTGCCTGCGTCCCAGCGAGGATGAGGAGGAGGGATGCAAAGTGAAGGGCCACAGTTTTGCATGTGGCCAAGGGTACGTCCCAGGGCACTCGCAGCTCTGAGCAGGGGCAGCGTGGGAAGAACAGTACTTCTCCCCACCGACAATGGACAGATTGAAACTGAAAGTCTATTTCTTCTTTTTTTTTTTTTTTTTTTTTTTTTTCCTCCTCACGCTGGCCAAATGAGCTGACATCAGTGATCTCCTCCTGGAAAACAGGGAAATAAACCTTAGCCCGCTGGTGGGAGCAGCAAAGTTGCTTCCGCACACAATAAGCGGCAGCCTGCCAGCGTGCTGGATGAGAACAATAACCCCACGCGGACATGTGCCTGCGAACCGCATTGTTTGAGGGAAACCACATCCTGGGCAGGCTCCCAGCCCGGCTTGCCACGAGTGCTGCAGCAGCCGTGCCGTGCCGTGCCGTGCCAGTCTGGGTATGGTGGTGCCGGTACTGCAGGCGCGGCTCCGCCGGGGCTGTACCAGGATTGCACGGGGTCACCGAGCGTGGCGATGGCACATTCACGTGTGTGCCCATCCTGTGATGCCCGCACCTGTGGGCAGTGAGCAGGGGCAGGCCCCTGTGTGCCACCGCGGCTCAGTGGCCAGCTGCAAGCTGATGCCCGATTCTCACAGCTGCCATTTGGGGTATTCCCAAATGTCTGGGGCATATCCCAAATGCGTGATGTCTCTAGGGGTGCAGAGCACCCCAGTCCCTGGCCCTCCTGTGCAGACCATGGCAAGGCTCCTCAAAAAGTGTGTGGGGGGGGAAGGGGGGGGCTCAGTCCCCATCCCCCGCCTGCCCCATCCCGGCTGTTTTTTCGGCCGGTGCATCCCAACACCTTTGCCGTGCTGGCTTTCAGCAGCCATCTGTAGCTGCAAGAGCCTGTGAGACCTAGCTACCCTGTGCCCTCAGGGACACCCCTTGCTGTAATCCCAGCCACAGTGGGAGCAGAGCAAACACGGAGGAAGAGGCAGCCCCGAGCGCCCGGCAGCCACAGTTTATAATAAATCCTTGTCCGTGCTGTAAACAGTCCCCGAGCGGGTGTCAGAGGAGCACAGCAGGCGGCGGGGAAGCCAGCAACACGCGCCTGTGATAAGGGCTGCCAGCCCCCGTGGCCGGGGGGCTGGGGTCTGCCGAGAACATCTTTAGCAGCACCTTCTGCTGCGGCTGCGGCCACCCCGAGTGGGCACTGCCCCCTACACGCCCTGGGGGGTTTTCTGTCTAAATCCTGACCAACGACCCAGAGTGAATGAATGAGCCCTGCCTTGCGTCCTTGCGGAATTCGGCAAGATTAGATTAGGGATGAATGCTTCCCGTATTTTCTTATAGCAGCGGTATCTGTGTTTTCAAATTGATCTCACCATCTCTGGCTGATAAACCATAGGGCTGTTTGTTTGTTTTTCGGGGACTTTCAGTGCCCTTAGCTCCGCAGGAGACATTTATGCACTCCAGCAATTACCGTACTGCAAGCTGTGGATTTCGGCATGCCGGGCACCACAGTGGTCGGGGCATTACGACAGTGCTGTCCTCCCGCTGTCCGGGCACTGCCCGCAGGGTGCTGCGGGGATGGCAGTGGCTCCGCTGGGAGCGGATGGAGCAGGTGGCACACTTCTCAGTCACGCTGTACCATCAGTCCCTTCCTAACGGTCCCTGCACCTCTCTCAGTGCGTTGTTTTTCTGGGTGGATTTGGTTTTCTACGGGCACTTCTCCCACGGCACTTTCCCCTCCTCCCTTGGGCACGAGGCTGCATCCAAAAGGCACTGGGTTCCTGGATCTCGTGCTGCCCTCCAGCCTCACACCCCCTGCGAGTCCTTCTGGGCATCAACCAGCCCATCAGCCACGGCAGTAACCTGGGGCGGCTGGGCTAACGAAGCCTGCTTATTACAAGCATCATTTCCCCCGGACAGGGCATTGCGCGCTGTCAGTTTGCACTGGTGGAGGTCTTGTTTAAAGGACAGGAAGAAATAACCCTCCCTGCTTTCATTTAAGTCAATCGAGTGCTTTGCTATTTGTGTCTGTGCATAAGTGTTTAGCCTTCTCCTTGCCATCCTCAAACCGAGTGTCACCAGACCGCCGCACCGCAGCACCCATCTCCTTGGCCAGCCCCAGCCCTGTCCTGAGACCCTCGGAGGCAACAGGACAGGGGCTAAACCTCCCCGCCACCCCCTCGCTGTCCCTCCGGCTCTGTTCCCTCCCTGCCTGCTCCATCAGATGGCCCGAAATGAGGCATTTCTCCTCTGCGAGGCTGTCACAGCTGCCTGAAGGCAAGAGATGGATTTTCATTTGGGGGTGGGGGAATCCAACAAAGCCGCCTCCGGCCGGCAGAGAAGTCCCCAGACGGGAGCAGCTGCTTGGATAAACCTGCCAGCAGTGTCCAGGTGAAACAGCCCCCAAAAAATCACTTTGGAGATCGAGAGCTTAACGGTACAAATAAAACCTTTACAGTCCAAATAACTCCTGGGATCACGTTAAGGCGTTAACAGATAAGAGCCCACAAAGATCATCACCAAAAACTTTTTCAATACACACTATGGCAAGCCGAGTGGCAGAACACTCTCTGCTCTCGGTTTTGGAGTTGGCAGAAGATTAATCACTCAAAAGCCGCTCTGCACAAAGACATAAAGTGCACCAAGCCCAATTTAAGCCCAGAGAAGCGCTCATTTACGCAGGGTCAAGCCTGCTCCGGCTGTCCGCTCCGCACCGGAGCCGCTCTGAGCTGGAAATGGCAGCACGGTTTCGTCCCACCGGGAGGGAGAAACAATGCCGAATATTCCAGCCGGCCCCGCCAAGCGTACGAGCAATTAAAAAGTTCCTTCGTTACTCACCGAGCAGCCCGGCGGACCCCACGGGCAAGAAGCTGCGGGCGCACCCCGCACCGGCTGCAGCGCGCGGAGCTGGGCGCGCAGGGTGGAGCCGGGTGCCGGGTGGGTCGGAGGCGGCCTCCATTCATAAAAGCAGCCCCAGGACCATCTGTCCCGGTGCCGAGTGTCCTGCTCAGCCCCCATCCTGCCTGCTGGGCCCGCGGATCTGCGAGCGGCAATTGCCATCTAGTGGCGCCCGCACCGCTCCAGCCCCTGCTCCAGCGCAGACAGGGCTGCAAGGCTCGCCTTAAGTCATCAGAAGCGACGCTGCTTTTCCCCTTAATTTTTCATTCTCTCGGCTCAAGGCATACCTCAGAGGGGTGGAACAGTGAAACAGCTCATCGGATGCCTCTGCCAAACGTGTCTGCTGCGCAGGGGGCTGGGGACGGGGAAGGGCGCTGTGCGGGTGCTGTTCCTGTGCTGCATTCACAAAGGAAACCCCTTTTCCCCAAGGGGCTCCCAAGGCTAAGTGTCATGGAAAGAAGGAGGTTGTGTTCATCTGGACGGACCCAGGCTCCTGCGTGCCTGCACCAGCACTGTGCTGGCTGCGAGGGCCAGCACAGCCCAGGGCCGCAACGTATGTGCTATACATCTACAAGGGTTTTCCCAGCTTCTTGGTCCTACTCCGGTCCCATAGGCCGGACGCCCACGAGCGCTTGGAGAGTGTTAGGTGCATTCCTGGAGCACGTTTGGTTTGGCTTCATCTGAAAGTAATCCAGGCTCTCCTGAGTCCGAGCTCTCCAAAGCCACTCCAGGATGAGATCCAAAGTGCAGCAAGTGGGGGAAGTTGGGAGATCAGTTTCAAAACTGAACCCTGCTCCAAATTAACGTGCTGGAACGGATGCAGCCTAGCAGGGCTTTTGGGAGCAGGGGCTTCACTGTCCAACGCCCCACCGCCAGTGCACTGACGGGGCCATTTCCTAAGTCCTGGCCCTCAGAAAGGCCCCGGGGATGACAGCAAGTCCCAGGGTCGGAGGCAGCTTTGTCAGCAGCTCATTTGTAGGGGCTCCATCCCACTGCCCCTGACCTGCTTGCCTCCCCATGGCGGCCAGGGCAGTGACGGGACACTCACCACTTGCCGCAGCAGAGGCGGTGGCGAGGCGGTGGCACGAGGCAGCTCCAGAGGTGAGCCCTGAGCTTTCCCCCAGCTCGGGGCCGTTTCTGGACAAGCCCATCCTCCCATTGTGCTGCCTGCAGGCCTCGGTCTCCTGGGTGTGCGGGGCGCTCATTTCCCAGCTTCCTTGAAGCACACCCAGGCGCTCGGCAGGAAGGCGAGGTGCACTTTAGCAGCTGGAAGCCATCACCAGGCCTCTCCTACACCGGAAACGGGTGAATCCTGGCCAGCCCTGTGAGGCTGCTGACCTGGGGTCCTCCCTGCTGACACCCACCCTATGCCAGGGTGGAGGCTCCGTGCTTCCCGGGTAGGAGATGCTGGGAAAAGCAAGAGCGCACCGTGAAGAAACCCCCATGCTCAGGAGAAAAAGAGGAGCCCTGAAGATGCAGGGCATGAAGTTGGATGGGGTCCTGTGTCCCCTCCCCGAGCAGGGCCAGCCTCACCCCAAGCCATTCGGGGCCAGGTGACACCCGGGGGAGGCTGGGCCCCCTCCAGGAGCTGAGCACGCTGCACCGTGGACAAGGAAAGAGGAAAAGGGCAGAGAATTGGGGGGGTTGGGGGCGGGGAGCCTTCCTCCCTCCCAGCTCGTGCGGAGGCTGGGGGTGACACCTCCCTGTGGGTCACTCCACCTTCATGCGTGCACTGTGCTCAGAGAAACACTGTGCAGGGCTGGCAGGCTGGGTCCTGGTGTGTTACTGCCCTCCCAAAGCCAAATGCAGCTCCAAAAAGGTTTTCTTTGTGAAAAAAATACGAAGCCCGGCGATTTGCCTCCCTGGATTGGGGGGGTGCTGCATCAGGCTGAATGCTGCCAGCAAGGAGAGCCAGCCCTGCCCTGCCGGCCTGCCCGGGGCCAAGGAGCCCCAGCTGGCTCCGAGCCGGTGGCACTGCTCTCCCCGCTGCAGGCAGCTGATGCTCTCGATTACAGCCCCGCAGCGTGGCATGGGTTGCTTCTGGGAAAACTCCTCCTTGCCCCGTGCCAAGCCCTGTGGCTGGGTTCAGGTACGTGCCTCGCTTGAGGCATTAAATTACCAAGCATGGCAGAGCACAGGAGGGGTCTTGTACCTCTGGCTGGGAGGGTGCTCGGGGGTCTGGGCTTCTGCATGGCTGTGTGGAGGCTCTCAGCCTTGTTCTGGCTGACCTCTGGGGTCTTCCAGCATGCACAATCCCAGTCATAACCACGGAGAACACAGATACTTGAAGAGGAATTATCAAGTATCAAAGTCTCATCTGAAAGGTTGTAATCTCTTGGTAAATAAGAACCTTTTTTTTTTTTTTTTTGAAAGCACACTGCCAAGCACCATCCTGCCACTATATTTAGCTTTTAAATTAGCTGAGCCCTTCATTTGCAGAGGGGTCGAGCCTCTCCCCAGCGGCACAGCCTGGACACGCACTGTGCCTGTGAAGGATGATCCCCTGCACTGCACCTCCCAGGGTAAGGCAGATGTGAAAAAGCCGTCAGCACCCATGGGTGTAAATTTGGCAGGGCCTGGGTGGGTTACGGCCCTGTGGGTGCAGCACAGAGCCACCTCCTGGCTGTGCCTTCGTGGGCCAGGTCCCTGCACATGGCAGAGACGGGCACCAAAACGTGACCCAACAGCTGCATTTGGTGCATTCGGCAGGAAATCCCTAGGAGCTGCCTTTTTTAGCTCGCTTGCAGCAAGTGGTGCAAACCCAGTTTGTGGAGCAGCTGTTTTTTTGAGAAAAGCAGGGGTTTGCTGCCCACTGCTGATGGAACGGGTGTGCCTGGGTGGTACTACCATGGTATTTTTCTATACAAAGCTGTGCAGAGCACTTAGAGGGGTTCCCCAGGTGGACCTACCATGTCAGGAAGATGCAGCCAGGCCCTGCACGTGTCTGGTTTCAGTCTTTGCACGACTCACAGAACAGGCATTTTGCTTTCCTAGGTGCATGAGAACTGGTCTACCATCCTGTCCCATCCCTCTGGCTTTTTAGGGATCTCATACTCCAGCCAGAGCTGCAAAAAGTTAAGAGCATTTGCTTTCCAGATAACCCTGCAGTCACAAGGTCCTGTATTTGTGACTCTCCCCCTGGTGACACACTGCAGAAGGAAGGAGCCCCACAGGGTCCGTTTGCTGCTGATAATTTGTCTCAGCCTACTCGCTCTGCTCCCTGCTTCACACCCCGTGACGTGGAGGTACCCCCAGACGAGCAGATCAGGAACCCTCCATTAGCAATGCACTGTGCCATTTCTGCTCCTTGGAACGAAATCTGGAGAGAGCCACAACTGAGATAAAGCAGCACTTGTTTTATTGAATCCACAGCACAAGAATCCCAGTCCTGCCTTGCACGACAACTTCCCTCTCTGTCACCTCACTCCTCCACAGGGAGAGGTTTTTCTGGACGTGCTGGAGCTGAGAGGGGGCAGTCCATAGTTGCATCTCTTCTGTCCTTGCAGAGGGAAGCATGGTCACTGGTTCCTTTGCTCACTCATTCTCTCTCCTTCCCCTTTACACGATTCTGTCCACATCCCACTTTCTGTTTTCTTCTTCTCAGAAAGCTACCGGAAGTACAACTCTAGCTCTACATCAGTATGTTCTGCTTAGAAGGTCCCAACTCACTGTTGTATCAGTATTAATCCTGTTTTAATATGAATAAATATTAGAAATCAAAGAATCTACTACCTTTTCTTTGGGAAAGAGAGAAAAAAGCATCTCTTGCTTCAGAGACTAAAAATGTCTTTTTAACTGATGTTAAAAAACAACATTCTGTAATCTTCAGTCATATCCACTACTGAAGGGCAGCGTGCAAAGCAACATGCAGTACATGGCAATAGCGCTAGCACAACTGTGAATAATCTGAAATACAAGCAAAATCACTAACAGATATCAAAGTAGTTGCATTCCAGCTGTGGCTTTAGGTGCATTCATTAAAAAAAATATATATAAATGGTATCAAAAATATCAAAGACATCAAAGACATCCTGCCAGGGATAGCTGAGGTTTCTACATCACCTAGGCTGTTGTTCTCCTAACATGTTACTTTTTTTTTTTTTGGCTTTGTGCTTCTTTTTAATGCTTTTGGCTTCTTTGTCTATTTGTCCCAATTCATTAATAACCTTGTCCCAGTCATCTCATCCTAACACCAGCGGAGGGCTCCCCTACGTTCCATAAAGCTGGGTATTCCACAGCTGATGTGTTATGGATGGAGAAGGCATGTTTCATGCTTATGTACGTACCTTAACACACACAAACACACCCCTTCAAGGGAATTATTACACAGAGACACCTGCTGAGTTATCGTGGGGAAGAGGAATCCAGAGGAAATAAGACAATATCAAATGTAGCTTGATTTTCCATGAGATTGTACAGGGATGTTTTCCTCAGTCCAGGCAAGTGTTGTTTTCAAGCCACGCATGGCACATCCCCTGGAAATCACAAAATTCTCTTAGTAACATGGTATTGCTCCAACATCTTTAGGCACAAGCAATATTCATAATTTCCCATAATCATTTAACTACGATCCTTGAAGTAATGGAAGCTGGCATATCTGTACTATTTCTATGATGAACATAAAAAACAGGACGCAGATCTACCTCCAATGAGAGAAAAGGAGTTCCTTGACTGGAGACAGGCACACCGTGCAATTAGATATTTTTCCCCCTTTTCCCTGCAGTCTGTTCCTACTCCTGTCTTGTTTCTAACTTGAGCCCTAGCAATTGGCCTCTGTGGAAAATGTTGTGTTGGCTCTCCTTTCACACATGCATATCACAACAAATACAAGCGAACAAGCCAGCTAACACAAAGCCAAGCCAAAGAATACACATTATTTAGTGAGGTTCATCTGTCCAAAGGAAACTGCTGTTACGTTTATGTTTTATCTAAACACCTGCATATAACTCAGTAGACTCACCTGGGCTTCCTGAGCTGGGAGCAGCTGGTGACTCAGATACCCATTATCTAAAGTTGCTACCAATAGCTCGTAAAAAGCTTTCTGTTGCTATGAATTCCCCCAGACATCAACACCAAGGCCATGTTCTTACCGCCACACCCCAGGGCGGGGCTGTGCCACACACCTTTACGGCTGTCCCACATCTCAGATCTCTGCAACCCTTACTGCAGACGCTCGAGGGAGCCACTCAGCCAGGTCACATCCAGCATGTTTTCCCAAATTCTTCATCATCTGGAGAACGCTAGAAGGGTTGCTACACTTTTGAGGTTTTGCATTACTCATTCAGGCTCTAGTTTGGGACTCTTTCTCACTATTTCCACTCTAACAGAGCTATCAGCATCCTGTGAGTCAGGATCATTGCCCATCTCTCCACCCGAAGCATTATCATCGCCATTACCCAGAGCCTCCTGATCTGTAGAGCCAGACAGGCTGTTCCCAGCTGCTGGTTAAGTGTCTTCATTTTAAGGCACAAGTATTAAGGTGACTCTTCCTCCATCTGAACTTCCACACAGTTCTCTCCCCCAAGCAAGTTCCCTGAGCAGCTCCTCTCCCTGGGTTTGCACTGAAGTGCCCAGACAGAGCACAGAAGGGCTTTCTGGCAGGAGAGGACTGTCTACAAGTCCTTTCTGAATGATGTGACTTGCCCTGGGCACACACACTCCCACCCTCACTCACCAGAACCATGACGGGGGTCCCCAAATCCTCCATCACTGGGTGCAGCACTGAGAACTGGGGTGCCACCAAGTGAGAACTCCACACTTCCCTGGGGTTGCCTTTATTGGAGACAAAGAAATGAAGCTTGGACAGGTCTTCTGCTCTCTTTAGAAGTTGTCAGGTGTTGGAGGCGGCCCTTTATCTCCAAATATTGCTGTCTTCAGCTTCCACACACCTCTGGTTTTCCCTGCTTTGAGATATTTGAAAGCAACGTCAGGGCTGGCTCTCTGCCGGGCACCCAGGGAAGCAGTATGCACGTGCAGGCCGGGGCAGCTCCGTCACCACCCCCCTGCTGCTCTGGCACACGGTCTGCTCCTGCTAGCCACCAGCATTGTCCTTACCTGTACAGACCACACTCAGCCTCCTCACCTGTGGTCCCCGCTGTGCTCACACACACACATGCTTCCATCATGCTTCAGCCAAACCGTCGCTGTTACACAGCCCTGCCCAAGGAGCTGCTTCTGCGCCTCCCTGGGCTGTGTGAGCACTTGCCCAAAACAGCCTTTCCCCAACCAAACACGCTGCTATCAAACAGTCCCCCGCCGGACACTACGCAGCCCCTGCCATGACGGAGCAGCAGGGCTATCTACATCCCCACAAAGCTCCCCAGAGGTGCTGCCAACAGATCCAGCCCTTCTCCAGGGAAGAAGGGAAGGGCTCTGCCCTGGTTGGGAAGCCCAGATGATGCCCAGCATTAATCAGAGCTTCAGCTATGGAGCTAAATTGCTACCAATCGAACCCAACTGTCCTTGCTAAAAACCAGGATGAATCCCACACAAGTTGCTCCTGCTCCCAACTTCCTCCCAGGCCTCGGGGCTGTCTTCTGCTCTCTGTTCACTTCCTGACCCAAGAGTACGTGGCACCAGGAGCACCTGACCCTGACATGAACACAAGCCCCAGGGACGTCGTCAGCAGACAGCAAAACATGATGGGGATCTTCCAAAGCAACGCATCCTTTCAAACATGCCATTTCAGGCAAGAGACAAGCACTGACAAATTTTCAGTTTTATTAAAAAAAATCTAGCAGCAAAACCTGTAACAATTCAAAAAAAAAAAAAAAAGAACATGACACAGAGAAAGAGACAGAAATGGAGAGAGACAGGCTTAGGGTTTTCTCCACCATTCACTCAAGTTCCTTGTAGCGGGCAAACATGACTCTCCTGACAGCATCACGGTAAGTCTCGTTGGACTGCCTCTTGCTGGGCTTCCCTTGGGCCCCCAAGCCAGGTCCCCTCTTCCGATTTTCCACCTGGAAACAGACACAACTAGGATCAGTGATTTCTGCTCTTTGCCTGCTTCTTCTGCCTGCAAAGAAAAAGCTTCCCCTGCGCTGCTTCAAGACAGCCAACTACTCCCATGTGGATAGGGATAAGAAGAAAAGACGTGTCCCTCCAAAAGCTGTTTGGGAGAAACTCCAGGCCTTTGCGGGCAACAAAAGCACAGGCAACAAATGCCCGGCGCGAATAAAACCATAGGATAGTCTGCGGAGATCAGCACTAGCATATGGTGCGGTAGGAGCAGACAGCCAAAATGTGCAATGCCAGCAGACAAGAGGCATCCGTGTGCAAGCATGGATCGAAGCAGAGCAAAGGAAAGTGCCAGCAAGAGAGCTGGGCTCCCAGGGAGCTGTTTGCAGTTAGACTGCACTTGCACAAGCTCAGCTGTTCCCTCCTCTAATAGTGTTCCCATGGGACCTGGTAACGCACTTTGAATTTCAACCAGTTTTTAACAACTGGCTTTTGCAACCACTGTCTGAATTTTTCATTAATACCTGCCTAGAGTTAGCCCAGGAGAGCTAAAGGCTGAAAGGTTCCCTTGCTTTCAAGTCTAGCTTCTCTGGATACCAGAGATGTGATCAATTAGGCTGGGAGATCAGAATCCTGTGGGGCTGAAGCGGGCACATGGCTTTGCCCAGCAGGACTTGGAAGTGGGAAGAAGGCACATCTCTAGGGCTCTTTTGAGAGGCTTCTATAGGGATTGTACGAGGGCTGTGACTTTTAATCAGCTTCCCCCTCCAGGCCCAGGAGCCCCAATTGGAGGTCAGACCTCCCAGAGTGCATCGCTAGAGCTGGCTCTTTGACAAAGCCCGTTTTATGGCCGCAGGAAGCTCTCCACGAGGACCAAACAACAGCTGGAGCAAGTTCCTGCTATCTGAACTGATGAGGGAAACTTGCCTTGTGTGTGTGGGCTCAAGCAAGCACGTCACAAAGCCTCAAATATTTGCCTTTAACAATATACTCGACTGCGAGCTGGATGTCGCAACGCAAGCTGCACTGCAAGTTGTGGTGACCTTTGGTGAGGCGCTGGCACCGTGCAGCAAGGCAGCCCGGAGACAAACCCGCTGTGGCAAGCAGCTCCAGCTGCAAGGGTTCAGTGCTGCCCACCGGCCCCTGGGCAAGCAAAGCCCCAGGCTGTTCGTTCCTGCTGTGTCCGGGCATCCCAGGTCGCCCACTGAACACATTTCTGCAGAAGAGTGGCCTCAGCAGTCTTTTGTACCCCTCTATGGTGTCAGTGTGACTGTCTGCACGTGAATTAATCCACTGGAAAAGGCTCTGTCTTATTTGCTTGACCGACCATAGTATCACGCAGCTAAGATTGCTTTCCCTGCCACTCTAGAGATGATGTTTAACCTAGCTCTGCAGCACTCTGCCCAGTGTCAAACCGTGGCCTCAGCCCTGCCCATACAGCTGTGTGGGGACAAAGGAAACAACCCACAGAACAGTCTTCCTTTCAACTCAGGTAAGCCCCCAGATGCTGTCCCGAGGGCATATCTGAGCTGTGTCTGGGAGCTGGAACTAGCAGCAATGGGTATGAACCACTCAGTGGAATCACCAACAAGGACAAAACACGTGAAGTTATTTCAAACTGCAGGTTGCAGATGACTCAAAAACCAAGCGTCAAGTGCAATTAACACATTAATACCTTGTCGCAGGTAAACCCTCTCCAGACCAGACTGTCCCAGAAGGCAGGACCTACCCAACCCTGCTTATTGCTGAAGTTCTTTTCAGATGATGTACACTGGTATTCCCTTTCAAAGCCCAGCATTTAGAATTGCAGCAAGAGCCTCAGCAGGTGCAGACACACAGCAGCACACGCCCAGGGGCTTTGGCTGCGCTCACGCCTTCCAGGAGAAGGTCCACCTTTTCTCCCCGTTGACGTGGCTGCAGAGCACTGAGCTCGCGACCTGCTCAAATCCCAGCCTGCTTTTGGGCAGGTATTAATCAGACGCTCACACCCTCCTTACTCACCGTCAGTTTGTTTTGAACCCCTCCAGATCCATAAGGATTCTAAACCTTTTCTCCCACCAACATACTCGCAGTCCCTCCCCGCCTGCAAAGCTAATCAGCGCACATATTACTCCTTCGAGCAGGTGCTGAGTCACACAGCCTGACTCTTGTTGGAGCTGGGAACTCCCTCCAGCTCTCTTGGGCGACATTACGAGCTTGAACAACAGTGATTCATTTTGAAGGGAAGGCAAGGCTCACCTCCGTTGGTGATGTTGTACCCTGCTGGTTGTAGCCAAGGCCTTTTGTCCACCCTGTGGACTGCAACATTCGGTTTCCTTTGTTGTTACTGTCAATCCTTGGATCATAGTCACTGGAAAAGAGACAGGATCAATTGTACAGCTTTGCAATGTTTTGAACACATGCCAGAGATGTTTAGCTCTGCTAATAACACCTTCAATGACATTCAAACCTCTCCTGAGGGGAATTTCCAGTTGTTTGCAAGGAACACACCGCCCGAAGAAACCAACACGGTGCACTCTGTGTGCAGGGTTCAGACACCTCTGACAGTGTAGCTAACTCCCTGTCCCACCTCAGGCGTAATACACCGGGACACAGGAAATGAGCTCAGGCTCCAAAATATTTATGGTACAAGAAGGCCAGAAGCATTCTGTTCTTGTATTTCTTAATCTGAGTTTTAGCAATAGCAAGAAAGTGAAGTCTAATCCCTGCTGCTCTAGTAGATCTTTTTCTCCCAGTGCTGCGAGCATTGTGGTCACCAAGCTCAACAGATGCAGTGTTCATTTGGACACCCCTTCTCCCACCTTGTCATTACTCATCCAAAACCGTTAACCAAAACCCATAGTTTTGAAAACTGTTCTGCACAAAAATAGCTTCCTGCATTCAGACAAGTTCTACATTCTGGCTGCTGCTGACACTGCACACAAACTGCTTTAGTTTATCCACACCTTTTCCAGGAAAACAGAGGGAAGAGAAGAAACAGATTTTTAAACTGCAAAATGTGAAGGAAAGGTCCCCTTCTGAGGTGCTGCACCAGAAGGGAACAGGCACGTAACCAGTTTTGTCTTCAACACATGCCTAGCAGTTCCTCAGCCCACTGGAACACATGAGCTTGCAGCAGGCAGACCTTTTGAGAGCTCCACACAGCACGCACTTTCTTCCTACACCTACTCTGACTGAGATGGAAACAGCTAGTGTTCCTCTGAGTCAGTAGAACAGAAGAAACACAGCTTTGCTCCTTCTTCTGATGGCTAAATGCCAGGACAGGAGGACAGCAAGTGCCTTGAGGATGTGGTGACTGGGAATGAACTGCGCTCTGCTCCCTATGTCTGGCCAGGCACTCTCAAAACCCCCATCCTACCCATACAGTACCCATCTGTATGTCTCTGCTTTCCCGTAAGCCCTTGTCTCCAACCCTGCACTGCATAACCCTCGCCCCCTCTGAGAAGTCCTGCAGCTTTTGACAGACTTCTGCTTTGGGGAACTCTGCCCACAAGAATCACAGCCTGATCATTACTCTTGCACATTACCCCACCAGACAATTCCTGGCCTCGGTGTGCCAGCAGCACACGTGCCATCATGGCATCAGCAGCCCCAAAGACATCCAACCAGGAGCAGACATTACCTCTCCGAGTCCCGATCATATCTGAGTCGTTTCCTCTCTGGTGAATCCATTTGCTGGAACTTCTCTCTTCGGTCATTTCCTTTGTCTTTGTATCTCCCCTTCACAACAGAAAGAACAAATTAAGTACAGGAGCTACGAAGGATTTGACACTCCACAGGAGATTGCTCTGCAGGTAGGTCTCACCTCAGCCACTAATCCTCAACTGAGGAGGAAATCTGTCCTGGAGACCCACAAACACCGGATATTTCTAGGACCCACAATCCACTTATTCTGTCCTGATGGCATCTGTTGCTGCCAGACCGAAGGTCACAGCCTTCCTGCTACGGCACCATGAGCAGCTCTGCTAGCTTCTGAACAACAGCCACAGCTCTCCCATTCCTGGACGGCAGCAGCAGCTGCCCATACACTGCATCGATTTCAAATAGAAATCTGTGTCCCACGTAGCTCATAGCCCAGTGCTGGCTCGCAGGGCAACAGAACCACCACTCAGAGCCTTCTGGGAGGAAGGCAACCTGCTCTTAGAAGTGACACCGTAATCTACAGGTCCAAATGCAGAGCGTGTCCACAGTTCAGTTTAAGACTCTTTGCCCAGGCTACAGACAGAAGTGTAAAAGTGGAAGCTCTGCCTGGACGAACATTCCCCCTAGCATAGGATGACAAACATGTCTGCCCACCACAGACCCACCTCACGCTCTCTCTTCTCCAAATATGCCAGTTCCTGCTCAGATCGTTTGATCTTCATATGTATCTCCAGGTTTTGCTGGAAGAAGGAAAACAGAAGCCAGAGTCAGCAGAGGACACAAGCTGTCAGGGTCATTTGCTGCAGCCATAACAAGTATAAATAAAGCAGCATGCCCTTGCACCTGCACTAATCCAGATGCAACAGCTCGCCATGCAGCCCAGACTACCTGCTCACCCACAAGGAAAGGCTGTGGGACAGCCTTTCCTGTCCCACAGTAGGAAAGGCAAGCAGTCCTATTTTAACCTGCGTGCAGTTTCGTCCTCCCAGAACCAAGAGCTCAAAGACAGTGCAGAACATAGGAAGGCATGCCTGAAGTTCTTACTGCTATTGCACTTGAATGTGCCAGCAGCCCACTCTCCCCAAACTTGAGCTGCATCACTATAGCTTAAAAAGTCACAACCTGCTATTATGGCACTCTCATGGCAGGAGCAAGCAGCTCACACAATGCTTTGAGCAGAGCTTTGATGGGAACTTTGCCTGCTACTGTGTCAAACTCAGAACAGCTCTTCCCACACAGTCATTGCATCTTCTCCCTGTATCACAAAGCTCTTGAGCCAAAGGCAGCTCACATCACACATACAGCCCCCCCGCCACCAGCTCCCCCATACCTTGTGCAGGTTGGAGAGCTGCTGGTGCTTGATGAGCACTTCCTTGTTGGGAAACTGCCTCCTGCACAGCAAGCAAGCCAGCTTGTTCCAGTCAGTCAGCTTGTCGTCGCTCGCCTTGGCCTTCCTCGGCTGCTCCTCGCGCTGTGCTGGTGGGTGGGGAGGTGGCAGCCACTGTGCCTGTTCCTCCTCTTCCTCTTCCTCTTCGTTGTCACTGTCTCCTCCATACTCTCCCAGAAGACCTATCAGAGGGTTCACCACCTTGGGCTGAGGGAAGAGGCAGAAAAACGTGACAGTTTGTAGCATCAAGCCTTCTCTGCCAAGCTGGGCTCTGCTTCCCCAACCAATCTCCCTGTGCCTTCTCTCTCTGTTCTAGTCCAAGAGCTAGAGAGCAGCAGCATGGAAAAGTGAAAGAAGCTGGTCAGCCAGCATTTAAGCATCACAGGGTAGAAGCTTTTCTGTTCTCAAGACTGGCTGTGCTTCAGTGCCAGGCTTTCCCGATCTGCTACACACCCAAGCAAAAGAAGCTGGGCACAGCAGCAGCTATTTGGCCTGGAGTGGCTAACAATCGCTTCCTCCAGCAATGAAGATCATTGAGGTTTGCCCTTCCTCAGTTTGGAGAAGGAGTTCCTCTTGAGTGAAGAGACCCTGCCTAGATGCCAGTATCAAATTTCACCCCGCCAAAACCCTGCAAACAACCCAGCATTGTGAAGCAAACTGTCCTGGCCATTCCATCTCCAGTGCTCTCCCCAACAGCAGGAGAAGCTGGCACTTCTGCCACCCAAGGTCAGAGCCAGGCTGTGGTGACCCCCCCTCGTCACCTACCCTACCTCAAAAAAGCCAAAAATCAATCCTATGGAGTGTCTTACCGGGGCTGCACTCTCATCCTTTTTCACAGAGGGAGGTAATGGTTTCTTAAAGACATCTTCTGCAGAGAACTTCTCCTCTCCAGACTCATTCTGAAACAATCAAGACCAGGTGTTAAGACTGCTGTAGCACAGATTCAGTGCAAGCAGCAACTAATCACACGTTTAACAGGCCTCCAAGGAAACCAGGCAGTCAGAAGAAATGAGGTGGTGTTTTTGGTGGCAGACATTCCAATTCTGGGCATCGCCCGAACTATTTCTCCTGGAACTAGGCCCCTGGTTTCAGGGACAGCTGAAGCAGTTGCCATGCTGTCTCAGCCTGATCCACTCTCACTCTCTGCTGGACTGTGATGCTGGCCATGGCCCCAGCTGCAACTTAAACCAGTGAGGGAGCTGGTGCAGGGCCAGTTCAACATTTCAACACCTCTGCGTGCACAAAGGATGTGGAGATCATGTACAAAGCAACCCCCAGAGCCAGTCAGCACAGGACCAGGGAAGCCCACCAGTGCATGACGACTTACAGTCCTGCTTCACTGGGAGAGAACAGACCAAGCAAAAGTACTACATGTGGGGAGAGGAAAGGATGACAATGCCAGTTTTCTCTGCCATGTCTGTGGTACAATACATCACGAGGCTCAACACAGCTCTTTGATTTTCAGGATTTTCTCCTGGACAAAGAACACCAAAGACTGTAGTTACCTAGCATTGTAACAGGATGAGGCTGTGATGCTCACTTGCATGCTCAGCAGCACAAACAATAGGCTTGTGTGAAGCTTCACATCTACATTCTTTACAGAGAACTGCTCTGATGCCCCAGACATGCTCTAGTTCAGTGGTTCATTAGCTGCCCATGTTTTACTGGGGAAAGACAGGAGCTATGCAACATCTTACCAAGCTTGCACTTTCGTCCTTTTTCACAGAGGGTGGTAATGGCTTTTTGAAGACATCTTCTGTGAAGAACCTTTCCTCTCCAGGCTCATTCTAAAAAACCCAAAATTGGGCATTAGACCATTAGCAGCACAGGGGTCAGGGTGCACACAGCAGCCATGAAGCCAGTTCTGAGCATCCATGGAAGCCAGAAAGCAAGGAAAAGCGATGGGGGGATTTCTGCTGCAGATGCTTTCACACTCCATTCAGCCAAGACCACCATTTATCCTAGGTCAGTGCCCTTGTAAGCAGGCATTCTCCACACCAGATGAGATTCCTTGGAAGGCTTGGTACCATCATCAGGGACAATTACTCCCCTCAGGTCCCAACTCCCCAGGACCAAGCATGCCACAGTGCACATCCAGACCAACAGGTAAGGAAGACAAAAAATCTGCATTTGTGACTAAAACACTTCTACCAACTCTTGTGGTAGAATTCATTCTACTCGGCATTCCTCAGGCCAAGTCAGTATCCCGGCACAGTTGTGGAAGATCCTGCTCAAAACACCCACGCTCAAACATTGTTTTGGATAGCTACTCCCACTCAGCAGCTCCCCACGTTGGGGAAATAACATTTGCTCACTGAGAGTAGCACTAAAAGGCTGGACTCTGGGAGGAACCGTACAGGATGTCCGTCATGACCTCCTATCTGCATTCAATCTTGGTTCACCTTTGCAGTCCATCTGCACCGCTTGCCTCATCTTCCTGTCTGTCTGTGATGTTTGGAGGCGGCAGGAACTGTGGTTAGGGAAGAGCTGAATCTCTGTTATTATCTGACCTGCTATGTTCAGACATGCCTTCTATTTTTTTGCTGGCTCTGTTACAACAGTTGGGTGCTTTCAGCAACTGGGAGTGAAATGCGAGTCTCAATTACATGGATGTTTCTGAATCCTTTACCTTAAGTAAGGGATAAGAAGTCCTGACTTAATGTCAGGAGACAAAAATTTCAAGAACTTGTCCCCTCCTGGCCAGAACCGTGTTCCTGGCCTGCTGGTGACCCCATGTATTTCATCACTTTCTCTCACAGACTCTCCCCTTTCTGAATCCTCTAAAAATTACTCTCTTTTTTTCTAACATCCATTACCTCAACCTCCTAGCCTCGGATCTCTGACCATTCTGACGCCTGGAGCTATTTACCTTAGAAGAAGTATTTTTCCCTTTCTCCTTTTTGTCCCTGTTGTCTCTGTTGTGTGGTTCCTTCCTTTCATTTGTCCGTTCTTGGCTTCCATGTCGCCGCCTTTTGTTCTCTATGGGTGATGAGCAGGATTCTCGGTCTATCGTGACTTCTCTCTGAAAGAGGCATAGAAAAATAAAAAAACTTAGCTGAAACCCTACAATCTTCATAACAGACTTTTTGTCCTTATTTGGCTGAGGAGACCAGCACAGTAAGAAAGGACTGCAGAGCCTCAGATAGATGAAGGAAAAGGCTTTGGGACTTTGCTGGGGCAGAAGACTGTCTACTACAGCTAAACCATCAGAGCACGACCCTGCTCACAAAGAACATGTACATTTCCAGTTTCATGAAAACAAGATGACAGTCCCATAGAACCTCAGCAGATGGCTCTTTTTTGGGATCCTCGTAACTATTGCTGGCCAAGCTTAGGGAGCAAATTGATGAAGACAGAGCTCTGTTTTCCATCTTTTAGTAGAAGGTCACAGGTTTTCAAGTAAAGCTGAGCGAGGATGCTCTTAAGTCTGATAAACACAGAGGAGACCAACACCCTTCCTTCAGAGGCCAAGGAGGCAACCACAGCAAATGGTTCAACACACAGCTAATGGACTCCTAGCCTCTCATTATGTTAACACTTTGGAACACAGATCCCTTTTATACAGGTCAGAGAACTGAGCGAGAGAAACAAAGCTGACTCTGTGTCCTATGCTGTTCTATGCTAGCCCTCTTCAGGCTGCAAAATCTACTCACAGAAAGGCAGTTTGTAAGAACATGTTACGTGTAAAGCTTCCTTCACATGCACTCACCTGAGTCCTGGGGTCATAGTATGTCCCAGCTATGGGATCGTAGTAATTCCCAGTTTCAGGATCATAAATGTATGTGGACACATCTGATGGAGCTGAATGGAGAGACGAGTTAATATCAGAGTCTTACAAATGCAGAACTTGCTCTTTACAAAGAGAAAAGCAAGAGTAAACCTTGCACTGTCAAAAGGATCAAGAGTAGGAAAGAAGAAATTTTCTCCCCTGGTAAGACAGGCGAGAGCAGTCCTCGCTTCGCTCTACCTACATCTTTTTTCTCTAAGGAGTAATAAGGTAGATAGGTTTTCACAGTTGTTCTGTTTTAGGACTGGCAAAAATTCCACATCAAAACACACTTACAGGGGCTGTGCTGAGATCACCAGATCACAACACTTGACCGGACAAAGATATGAAATTCAGTAATTTCCCAAAGAATGGGTTGATGTGTACCAGGCTCTGTTTCCACCCACCCCTGTGAACAAGGAAGATCTGTGCTCTTATAAACAATCTCCTGTTTAAAGCGATGACGCTCCTCACATCCCTTCTGTCTCTGGGTGCATGAAAGCTCCCGACAAGAAACAGAGCAAACTGCTTCTACCAGAAAAGCCAAAGGCCTTAAGGATAGGGCCATAATATGAGGAACGTCTCACATTTCCAAAATATTATTTAGACCGAGCTCAGCAATGCTACATATATGTTAGTTAAACAATTATGGCGGGCGGTTCTGGCTACTGGCACTGCTGCAATGTATTTTCCTCTGTCTCATCTGGAAATTATCAGGCTGATTTTATCCCATCAGTATGCCACAACAAGGAAAAGCAAGCAGCAAGTTTTCTTTATCTGCATGTAGCTTTTGCACAGTAAAAGTATGGAGAAACCCATTATCAGATAGGAAAATGTGACTAAACAAAGTTGGCAAAGGAACTCAGAAGTGGGTGTAGCAAATAAACCTACTCCTAGTCTTTAAAATATTTTTGGGCTGATTTCTACATGTCAGTGCCCTTTTAAGGAAGTAAAGTCTCCACAGTAGGAGTGAGGCAGAGCTTAACTTACACTGTGCTCTGGTGCGTCTCTGTGATTCGTTGCCCCTCCTGTCTCTCATGCCCCTTCTGCCCTGGATTAAGGGAACAACACAAACAGATCAGAGACTCTCTGACAGACATCATATTGCTTCTCCTCCCTCCCACGGGCCCAAAGTTCAGGAAAACAGTTATTTAGCTACTCTAAATAGAACACAATCAGACATAACTTTTCATCTACAGAATGAGGAACAGTATTGCAAGGCACGAGACCTCCATAGCCCCCCTGAATCTTTAAATCAGGTACTCGTGGCAATCCATTTGAAAGCCCCAAACCCATTCAGTATGGGAAAAGCCCTGCAGCCCTGTAACACAACCACTGAAGAAGAGACACTCTCTTCAGGAAGTGAGATCAGCCATCAGTAAGTCAACCTGTAAAAGCCTGTTATACGGTAATCCAGACCCAAATTCCCTCAAGCAGCATCTGTGCTGACCCACATTTCTGTGTGCATTATAATCGTTGTGGCACAGTAGCAGTGAAGAGCATACTTGAGCATTATTACCCCACCTTCAAGCATGTTGAAGTTTTGGCAGTCCAAAGGGAAAAAACCTAACAAAGTCATGCCCACTACCCTCGATGCTCCCGCCCGTCCCTCCCAGTTGCAGCTGTGCAGGCCTACCTGTCCATAGTAGGAATTGTCACTGTGCTCCCCGTAGTCATTCCTGCTGAGATAAACGTTGCAAGTTAATGTCAATCTGGCTTCAAATTAACCTCAGTGTTCTCAAAATGATAAGCAGAACCAATAAAGACAGAAAGACCATCTTCACTGGCCACATGTTGGATTGTGTTCATCCCAGGAGACAGAGAGGCTTTGCAGATTGCTGTCTCCACTAGAGTTATGCCCCCTCTCTCTGCTTAATCAGCAAAAAACAGCTGAATCTCTCCAACTGCTTTTGAAAACAAAAACAAACCTATTAATTCCTTCACAATGAGATTTGATGGCTGGACAACAACAGGAAGCCACCTACTACAATGGCTAGCCCCATACTGCTCAAACCCTGAGGCTTCTTCTAGCTCTGATACTTCACTGTACACTTTGTTAGGCTGCAGGAACATCTGTACTAACTCACTGACCAACCTTTAAGTACGAGTACATCTCTAGCCTCGCAGCACATCACACAAAGGGCAACCCTACTGACTCATCTGTCCATACCTTCTCCTCCCTGTAGCAAGATTCACTTCCACCGTACGTCCATCAATGCACATGGGGGGATCCAGATTCTGCAGTATCTTTAGCAACCTCAGCGCCTCCTGTAAAATGGAAGGAGAATTTCGTATCTCTGAGAAGTGAAGTCTGTTTCTGCCTGAAGAGAAGGTTTTGTGCCTACAGGATGACCACAGCAGGACAAGAAACACAATACTCTTGCCTAAATATTAGTGCAAGATATTTAGGATGCGACAAAAAGGATAAATACACTGCTAGGTTCTCTGCTTGTCCCACAGCTGTTTTCAGCAGCCAGCTAGGGACTGCGTTCTCCTAGAGCTGCTGGACAATGCAGCACCATGGTGGCTGTTGCCCCAAAGAGTTTTGGTGAATGCTTTCTGGACCAATGCAAAAGCACAGCTACAGAGTCTGGAAATCACTCTGGCTAAGGAGAAAATGTGAACCCTCCAGCGTTGAACTGTCTGTTTATTAAGATTCTTGCCTTTTGCAGACAGAAACCATAGAATTCAAGTTCCCTGCAAACAAAAGACCTGTGCAAGAGACGGTCCAGTTTAGGAGTGTCTACAGAGAGACATACTGAGGCAAGAAACTCGCTCAACATCACAGTTTGTGACAACATTCTTTAGCTCCTAATGTCTTCAGCTTGTGATCAACAGATGTATCGGATGTTCCCTGTGTCTAGCCAGACAAGCAGGAGTGGTCAGTAACTCTCTACAGAGCAGCTGCCCAACAAAAGTACAGCTATTTCTTAGATTCTTTTGTTCCTGTGCCTTCTCTACTTCTACAAGCTAGAGATGCCAACAGGGGGAGCATGTGAAAGCAGGAAACCACTTACAGCATGTGAATCCAGTTCAATGAAGCCATAGGTCTGTCCCATCCGGCCAGCTTTGTTCTTCATGATGCGCACTCTGGACGTGGAGAGCTGCACATACGGAGCCAGGAGCCCCACAATCACTTCTGGGGGGGTGAATCGTGTAATACGCTTCAGCATAATTGCTGAGAAGGACAATGAGAGAGGTGGCCAGGAAAGAAAGTGGAATAAAAAAGATAATTCAGATCCAGGCTTAACTGTGACAGCAAAAGGCAAAACTAAACCCACCCAAAGCAACAGCACAGCTTCTTGCAGTTGGGTCTGGAAGCTGATACTTTTTTTTTTCTCTAGTTTGCTCAGACTACTCCCTCCAGTTGCTCACCTTTCCTTCCCAGAAAACAGAGCAGAAAGTAGTCCCTAGTCCCCTCCCTCCTCAGAGGAGATTAGCCCAGGGTAAATTCTGGCCAAAGGAGACTTGTGCTGCTGTGCTAAGTTAACTGTACCACCCTGAAGCCGGCTTACTCTGAATTAATTTTCCTAAGGGCAGCATGCCAGCACCTTTGAAGCTGGACAGCCCACCATTACTTGATGCCATGGATTTGCACAAAACAGAAACAGCCTCCAGAGGTTTTGGTGAAATGCTGCCCTTTCTGCAGATAGCCTCATGGAGAACAATCAAGAGGAATCCCAAACTGGGCTTTCTGTCACTCACTTCTGCTTCCTCCACCTTCCTGTGGTGTGGCTTCCTCTGCTTCTCTCTGAGAAGGCAGCTCCTGGTGCCTGTCCATGTCCCTCCTCTTCTCCTGCGAGGGCCGCCGCTCTCTCCCTTCATCTCTTTTCCTTGGCTCCTGTTCTTGAGGCTGGCACTCCTGCTGTGGAGCAGGAACTGAAGGCTGGAGAGGCTGCTTTGGAGATTCTGGTTGTACTGATAACTCTTGCTCAGGTTTTTCAAGCTTTGCCTCTGCTATTAGAGAAGAGAAATAGACTGGTTCCACATACAACACTTCAGCACATATTTTTCTTCTGCTATTTTCTGGCCACTGCAACTGCTTGCCTTAGAAAAGGCTAGCCTATCCCATCCTTTGCACATCCCATGTCTTAATCTGCAGAGACAAGGCGCACAAAGGGCGAGACAGATAGGTAGCTCATCCTTCCATTGCCCTGGTTCACATCAGGCTCCTCCTTTGCTTGACCTGTTCTGTCAGAGATGAGGCATTCTGGCCTTTTTATAGGACCGGCTCTTGCCTGGGCACACATGACTTAGGAATGGGTTTGGATATGGTCTACCCATGTCCGGGACAACCTGCATGGCACTGATATCCTTACTATGACTGATCTACTCTTGAACACTCAAAGCTGAGCAGTATCAACTACCGACTGTCATCCTGTCTCTATGCTAGAAGAAAACTGGGTGCAGACACCTGTGATCACTGAGTGAAATGCACCATACATGAAATCACTGATTTTTATTAGGTCTCTACTTGCCACAAAATGAAGCACCCATTATGTGGAAACGCCCTGCCTCAGCCCAGCTATGCAACACGAAGAAGATAAATCCCATCAAGCTTCTGTGCTTGAAGGCCTCTGAAACATCTAGCTTCACTTCAAAAGAGATCCTTGCCTACGCTTCTGAAGCTGTTAGAAAGGGAAGCCTAAGCTGTGGGGCTGTAAAGTCAAATGTCACCAGCCCTCTACCTGCTGCTCAGATCCGTTCCCACAAAGAAAGAAACGAGAGTGCAAGACCTAGCGCAGTAAAGCTTCACTCTTTAACATCCCCCTACTCTCATCCTGTTTGACCAGGGGGAAGAATGGCAGAACGCACAATTATTTTGCACGTAAACATTGAGAAAGCTGCACCCTGACTTGCTTGGCTGTCAGCAAAGCTCACGTCGGACAGCCCCATACAAATTTGTCTTCAGTTTGCAGGGTGCAGTTACTGCTATGCTTCATGAGCAGGACCTCACGCAGAATTTGCATAGGAAACCAAATTATGCAGACTTAAGCACAACCCCAGACACGCAGAGAGCACTTCTCTTACTGAATTCTTGCTCAGCTGATGCGTCCTCTCCCTCAGAACCACCTCTGGACTCTGGGCCTGCTCTGCTCCCTGTAAGAGAGGCATATTAAAATCCACTTCAAGACCATCAGCTGCAAAGCATGCAAGAGCCTACGCAAAGTTGCAGTACTGAATGCATATGCTCAGAGACTTGCTTTGTCTCACCTGGCAATTAACAAACAGTCACAGAGAGATTACCTTATTATGTTCTCACAATCAACAAAACCAGGTCAGGGAGAAGCATGCACCACAATTAGTTTTCACAGCATCTTAAAGCCCCTGGTTAATTTGTTCCTTGGTAGCTTTTATTACACTACACAGCTGTGGTGACCAAGGGGGCCAGGTACGCAAATTCTGCCTTCCTAATACTAATGGAGGAGCTACAGTGCAAGGAAAGCAAAACAACCACAGGGACAGTGCTTCAGTAAATAAAGAGCTCTGCATCAGCAGTTATTTTAATGCCCTCCTACCTAAGGTATGCACATAAGAAATGCAAAACGTCAGAAGTCTGCTCAAAGATGCAGAGTCAAAGCTTACAGAGGGCCTGGAATACCTGCTCATCCCAAAGAAATCAGTCCCTCTAGGGACTGTGCTTTGGCTGTTGTGCCATCCCATCCAAAAAAGCAGAGGTGCTGGTGGGTGAGGAGAAGCTCCCAGAGGAGCTGAACTCCTTCCTTTCCACACACTCCTTACAGTCAGCAAGGTGAATTCAGCAATTCACATCCCGGATCCTCAAATCTGAGAGCCTCAAAAGAGTAACACTAAAACCACGCAGCTGCACCTCCCAAGGCAGGGGGGCTGAGGGGAAGCCATGCCACCTACAGCAGCAGTGCTAGCTCTCAGACCTGGAGGACACAACCTGTCACTCCGGAGGGAGGACAATGCCAAAGCAAAAGGAAGGAAAGGCCTTGTGCAGTAAGACTCCGAGCCTCACAAGAACAGAGAGCCTGCTAACAACGCATGGCATGCACCATATTTAGTGTTGACAGGGAAAGGGGGCTAAACGAAGCCAAATTAATAATCCTCCTACGCAGTGCTCGGCTTGGTGCTCAGCCAGTTCCACCAAGAAGGACGCCGCAGGGAAGACAGAATACAAACTTACTTGTCAGGATGGGTGAAACTTTTAAGCCACCAAACACAGGAGGACCAGATGTACTCACCATCTCTTGGGAGCTTGCAATAGGAGCAGGAAGATCTGTAGCCCACAGTACACACCTTACACTGCAATGGAAGATGGACAGCATGAAAAAGTCGTGTTTTGAAGGGGTAGGTACAACTTACTCCAGAAGGCTAGACCCTGAAGTACTTTCAGAAAGTAAGTTGTGGCCACGGAAAAGTTACAGTGAGAGCTTTAGAGACAGGATGGGTACTGGCCGCAAGAGCCTCGAATGGAACGGGAAGGGAACGTTCACACAGCTCACACCTGGGATTGCCTCGGGACCGGGATTTTCACACAATTTCTGAGTACAGATCTGCTCACACCACAGAGGTACTTCGCTAATCCTTGCGACAGGATCCTTCCCCCTCTCGAGTGATGCTGGACTGAAAAGCTCCCTGCTGGCTGCCATCCTGCCAGCCACCCTATTGTTTCAAAGGACCCAAAGTGACCTTTGTTCTTCCTCCCCTCAGCTCACTCCTCAAGCAGTGACAAAGTCCTCCCCGGAGTTAAAAGGCACGTGCAGATACTGATGCCGTTTGCTGCACCGGGACAGCCAACAAAAAGGCGTCTGCCAGCTGCAAGGCAAAACTGCTGGGGCTTAGATGGTTATCCCACCCGGAGCCGCTGCGGAAAAGGCAAGTGCCCAGTCTTCACAGCTCTCCCTGAACACAGCGTTCCTAAGAGCTCTTCAAGCTCTTTGTAAACGCACTGCTTCTCTTTCATACCATTTCTTTCTCTGATTGAAGCCCTGCAAACGCTCTGAGGCACCAGAGGGCTCTTTGTGGCCATGCCCATGCATGGCACGAGCCAACTTGCCGTCACACTAAGAGCTGTTGTGAAACCACTGCCTGTAACTCCCATCTCTACTTGATTTCTGGAGCATTAAAATCCCAGACGAGAGCAGCATTAGCCCCAAACGATGGCTTTGTTTGCAACTGGAAGGCATCCAATTAACCTGGATAACGGGTCTTCATACCCCAGTGGGATCCAGAGCTCAAGGGGGCAGCCTGAGCACAACTGAGCCCTTCCCACCCTACTGCAACCTCCTGCTTTGCACTCGGGGCAATGGGAAGAGCAACCCTCCTCCTTGCTCAGCACTCTTCCTCAGTCCTCTGCAGCTGAAAGCACTGCCTGGGAGAACCACGGGAAGGGCATGAGAACAAAGCTGGCCCTCGAGCAGCTGTGCCGCCCCAGAACCAGGCCGATTCCTGGCCGAACGAACCCTGCCTGGGCTTTGACTTCTTTCCACGCTTCCTCTCTGCTGCACTTGCTACACTCACATCTAGGTCACAGGTTCCTGCGTGGAGACAGAGGGGAGGTTTGCACTGCTACGCTGGTGAACGCTCTCGTTGCAGGGAGTGAAGACACTCACTGTTACACCTGTGAACCACAGCACAAACCTGCTCTGTGCCAGGCGGCAGATTCACTGCCTCTTTTTGGCCATGCAGAAAGGATCTGTGCATTCTTTTCTCTGCATGCTAAAAGGGAACCACCGCAGAGGGACAAAACCACCCTGCGCACAAAACACTCGCTACCTGTACCAAAGAGACACACAGTCACAGGTGGCATCAGAAACAACGCAGGCAAAACACAGAAGTTTAGAAGAGGCAAGAGCTTCAGGACAGGTACTACTCTTAAGGATCTTCAGTCCCTGAGCAAAGATTTCATGCTCCTCTCTGCTGCCCTTGCCAGAGAAGCCAGCAGGAAAAGCACAGTGCAGCTCACAGTCGCATACTTACACGTTTGCAGCGCCAGAACTCTGGGCACGGAGTGTACTCAAGGGTCACTTCTTTGCCACCGATCGAAAGAGTTCCCTGTTGAGACAAGGGGGTGAATGACGAATGCGCCCAGCACAGGGAGATCACTCAGAGGCAAAGAAAGGGGATAAAGCTCTGCTTTCCAAAGGTTTTGCAAGTGAGACGGGGGACGAGGGGGACAACGTCTGGTTCAGTTAGCTGGAGCTTTGCCACGGACGTGGAAGGGAAAGCGCCCGTGCCCTGCTCTAGCACAGGGCTACAAAGCTGCGCACTGACTCCGGGGGAACCAGGCAGAGGAGGCTGTGCCACCTCCCAGGAAGAGTAGAGCTGGTAACCAGAGCACAAGAGGGAGCGGCTTTAACTTGCTTTTGTCCACAAGCTGGAAAGGCAGCTGGACATCCTCCTTCACACCAGCCACCACCAGGCTGGTCTCAAGGCAGCTCCTTGAGGAGGAATACAAGGAAAAACGCCATCGAGGTGAGAGAAATTTGATGCTTGGGTTAGTCTTCACGTCACTCAAGAGACCCTGGCTTTCCTTCAGGGAAGTGAGGGCACCCCCAGCTGCACGGCCGGTCCGTGCGGGGGCTGCACTCGAGCACTTGTGCAGCAGGGAGCGAAGCAGAGTGAAGACACCCTGCTTGCTGCCCTACACATCACAGTGGGAGAGATGGCAGGCGCCCAACAAACCCCCCAGCTTGGCTGAAATGCAGCTGATTACAGGGATCGCAAGGGCAAAACGTGGTAGGTGAGAGCTCCCCAGCTCCTGCACGAAGCCACCTGTAGGAGTAGGGACCCTGCTCTCACCTGACGTGGACACAGCCCGTGCCCAGGCACAAGGGATGCAGGCCGAGCCCCAGACACAGAGCCACGGGACATCTCGCATCACCGCAGGCACTGCCTGACCGCCTGTCCTTCCAACACCACAACACAGGACATGGTGACAATAATGAGACTCAGACCCAGGGCTCCCAAGCCTTAGGAAAGCAGCCACTCTTCGGGTCAGTGCAGACAGGTGTCAGGGAGCTGCAAATGGTCCCGAGCTATTTTGGGGATCCCTAGGCAGTCGGAAGCTTCCCAGGTGCTCCAACCCAGCAGCCCGGTCACACAAGAGTGCACAGAGCAAACCAGGAATGTGAAAAAACAAGTTCCCAGGGGTACTACTCAGAAGTCACAATACAGCCATGCAAAAAGTGCTGGAGATGCTAGGGAATAAGTAAAGCAGGTGGGAGGAGTTCCTGGGAGGGAATCACTCGGTGACGGTACACCAACAATCCTTTAACCCCTCCAAAAAACGTAGCAGAGAAAGCTGGAGGACCAAAGGCACCACCAAGGTCAGGTACCAGCACCTCCCCTTCCCGCAGCCTGCTTTTCCACATCCCGGCTGTTCCTTCCTACCAGGCCTACCCGCACTGAACACTTCAGGGGATTCCTTTCTGCCACCCAGCTGTTCGGATCCCGATTCCCAGCCTGGATTTGCCTGTGCCTTACAGAACACCGAGCCATTCTTAGCCCTCGCTGAGGGCCAGCGAGTGCACCCACAGCACGGTGCTGCAACCTCAGGCAGGGGGGCGTCTGTTCCCAGAGCAGAGCAGTGCCCACCCTACACGACTAGGAGAAGGTGCGTGCCTTCATAAAAGGCATGTGAGCAAACACAAGTGAGGAAGGCAGGGAAGCGAAGGCCGAGGCTCTCCTAAGCGGGACCGTCAGTCCAGTTGGGGTGGAGATGCTCCCGGCCTGAGCAGGGCACCAGCGCAGCACACATCCGAGAGCAGTAGAGAACCACCCGTGTCTGCCCGGGGACCCGGCGAGCACAGGCGGGGGAGAAGGCAGGGTGCACATCCTCGCAGGCATGGCCACAGCCTGAGCTGTGAGCCCGCAGAAGCCCTGGGGAGCAGCAGGCAGCCGGCCCCGCTCAGCACGTGGCCGCAGCCCTGCAAAGGGCCCGGGAAGCAGGGACAGCTCGGTTTGGGGACGCTTCCTCCGACAGGGCAGTGCCCCACGGCTTCATCCTTCCAGCAGTTATTTGAAAACAAAACTTGCCAGAAAGCCTTAAGATCATTTTTTGTTTTGATGGACGATCATTTTTCAGCGCACGTGGTGCTGGTCTCTACTGCAAACACATTTCTTGGAGACTGCCAGAAGTGTCACTTGCTAATTACTCACTCATTTCCCTAACACCCTGCTGATTGCCTGCTCACTTTTTCAAGCTCGCTCTTACTGACTTCTTGATATAATCATTTTCAAGGCTGCAACGATCATTTAACATACCAAAATGAGCCCTTCAGTTAGGACACACACTGTCAGGATTCAGTAGCTCAGTGACTTTAAATTCTTCTTTCCCCCATTTTCTTAATAGATTCCATCCCAAATATTTCCAGAATCTTTATTTCATCTAATCCCTGTCACTCCTTATTCTGTTTCAGCTCCATCTTCTTTTCCCTGCAAGATATTTTGGATAAAAACTCTGATTTTCAGTCCACTGGCATCAGCTGAGCAGATCTTTGTGAATTCAGGAAGACTTTCAGAATATTTCAGGGAAGACTGCAAGAAGGGCAAACCCAAGGAAGGCTATGCCACATCATGGCAGTACCCGGACAGCAACAGTCTCTTCCACACCCACACATTTTATCATGGACCTCTCTCACAGACTCACCTGCACTACGCCTGTTAATTCTCTTTGTGTATTTTCAACATCCTATACTTCTGAGTAGCTTGGCCTTTTCTTTCCAAATTGTTATGCTACAGAAATGTCTCTCCCGTCCTCCCAGTGAGGAACCTCCCCCTCAAAACTCTCAGTGAGCGTGCAGTTGACTCACCAGTGAGAGGTTTAGGAGGCAGCACAGCCCTGTGGTACTACAACACAGAGCTCTCGGCAATGGAAATGCCCAGGCTTTCGAGGGCACAAGCAGCTTTACTTTTGTTTCCGAATTCCCAAATGCAAAACAGAGCATCAGGACTTTATTTCTGGCATCAATGTTTGATGCTACTGTTAGATGTCTTTCAAACGCAATTGTATCTGGTTTTTTTGCTTAGAGGTCTGGTGTAGATGCAATACTGGATTATAGCTTAAGTGGTACAACAGAAAATAAACCATTGCAGCTAAAGTTATCCAAAAAAAATGTATCATCTGGGATAAGAGCCAATGGCCTAGCATGCAAACATCCCTGGAAGCAGACTCCAATCAACTACGCAATCCCACCACCCGGTGGTTCTGGACAGCGATGCCATGAAACCATAAAACCTATCTGCAACAAGCACACGCAGCAAGGAGCAGTGTCCCAAAGCCCTTCGATGAGCAGGGCTCATCGTTAGCATGTGAAATTCCCCCAACCGCAAGAACAGGATACTTTAAGAGGGGGGGGAAAAGGGAAAATCCCTTAACCACGGTATTCACAGAGGAGAAAACCTTTCCAGAAGCACCGTGGAGACCGTGTGTTGGCTGGGCATGAGGCTTCAGCAACCAAACTCCTGAATGCCTAGGGCAGTTTCCAAGCTCTTTGTCACCAAAGGCAGTTAAACCAGAAGAATTTTAAAAATATCAGTATGATCTACATGGTAAAGACAATCCTAACCGTAAGACAAAAACCAGACCGCGCTCTAGCACATGCGAAGCCCACTCCCGAGGCTGGTTTTAAACCACCTCTGGTTCACTTACCCTCACTGCCATCACCTTGCTTTAGCGATGGAAGAAGCTCCCTCCCTGCCCCATGCAGCGCCTGGCTGACCCCAACGGGCAGGAGAAACCGTGCACGCTGCCGGGCAGCGCATGGATGGGAGCAGCAATCACTTCGACACGGCCAAGAGACAGGCGTGGTGCAGGTCAGGCATGGCACAGCTTACCCACTTGGGCCACTGCTCTCTCAGCCAGCAGGTACATTCGGCGTGCTTGCTGGCAGGCTTCTAACGAGGATGGCTGGGAGCTGAGGAGGGGGAGAACTTGCCAAAAAAAAGCATCTCTATGCTCTCCAAGACAGAGATTACAGAAGAATACAAGTTATCAATGTTAAGGAGCTAACTGTTTCTCTGAAAAAAAACATAGAAGCTCTAAGAGTGACCTAAAAATTCCAAAATGTGGCAAGCCCTTGGAGCACAGCACAGCTCCCCAGGTCAAACCAATCTTTCGCTTTGGCTGAATTTGGCCAAACATTAAAAAGCTAAGTAAAATCTCACTTGAGAGCCTCTTAACAACAAGTCGACAGCTCTGCACGTACTGCACCCCACAGGTTAGTTTCAGGGAACAGAACCGAGGCTCACGTTCGGAGCCCCCAGATCCACAAGGATTAACAAGCCCAAATTTTCTCCTTGGGTATGGCCAAAGAGCAATAACCAAGACAGCGCAGGATGCGTCATCCCCACATCAGTAAGGAGATGACTGCACCCCAAAAAAACCAGACTCAGATCTCCTCAAGCTGCTGGCTCGCACAAAACCAAACACCGCTTCAGCTGGTTACTCCTTTACACTGTTTGATCAAATAGAAAATATCCATGCCATGAACTAAAACGTTCTGGTATCCAGCTTGCTGAGTCAAAACACTGGCATAGTTCAACATGCTGAAAGTGAACTGCAAATATCATTTGCAAACAGATGTAAGGTTGCATACGAAGATTATGACAAAAGAATGCTTATGGGCAGCACTGCAAAGCAGTCATATTAAAATGCCAGGATTAACCTCACTTATGGGATGTTCATTCAGCTCTCTTACGCATATTGACTGCAGTTAGGATGGTTATCTAAAACCCATTACACAACAATCATTTAAAAATTCTTTCAGCTGATTAATGACTAGGCTTTACTGCTTGGTGGAGCCTCAGGCCGTAGCCGAGGAAGCAAGGGAAAAGGAAGCAGCCTCGGGACGCAGAGGGAGCCCCCAGTCCCAGCAGCATTTCTGGAGCAGCTCTCACCACCCGCGGGATATTTCCCAGCCCTGGCCTCCATGCACACTGGGCAGCACAGCTCAGGGAGACAAGTGGCTGACAGCAGAAGTTGGGTTATCTACCTGCAACTGCAAATCAGACTGCTTTGAGGTTTCCCTCTAATTTGAGGACGGGTTATAAATGCAGATTTAACAACCCCAACTGCGCCGCTATCCAGACGACACAATCTCACCCTGTATCACTGGCACGGTTCTCGTCTCGGGCAGAGGACGGGGGAAGCCGGCAGGAAGAGCACAACGCTCTCTCCCTTCAGGTATTCACCTGCACATAAACCAGAGAGGGTCAAACACCAAAGGTCCTTCTAGCCTACACATCCCCAGCTGCTCCTGGAGTTCACGAGGCGGCAGCTTCTGGGGCTGGAGCAGTGGGCCAGCAGCAAGACACCTGGGAGGGTAAGAGACCAGCTGGAGGTATTTCAAAACAAGATCATCTCCGCCACAGAAACTGGCTTCTCATCCCGGTTTTCCCATATGCTGAAGTTTTTATCTCCAAGCTTCTTGGCAGCTGCTGTACAAGAGCCTCGAGTCTGCAGAGCAACAGGCAGTGCATCTACCTACCTCTGGCAAAAAGCAGAGGAGAAAAGCTGCGAACCCACAAACCGCAATCCATCTGCAATTAAGGATCTAGAAAACAGAGCGTGACAAGAGAGATGAAGAAACTAGAGCAATCTGGTCTGCTGCAGGGTATCGCAGTGATCTGGCATTTCCTACAGTAACTACAAGGAAAGTCCTAGTGCAGCAGGGCTCCCCCCAAAGGCTCTCAGCCCCCCTCACGCTGCCTAACCATTTCTCAGGGATTTCTTTTCATCGGCCCAATCTATCGGTGCCCAACACCCCGCCGCACAGCAGCTGACAGCCAAGGGCAGATGGTTTGAGACGAGCAGGGGATAAGGATGGGCTGGCAAGTGGTGGGTCCCTGGGGAATGGTTACATCGCCGAGAGGATCCCAACAACCTCGCTACGTATTACTACAGGTCTCCAGCAAGACCGACAGCGACGTGAATCTTGCATAAACATCGTGTTAGCGGTCACCTGCAAAGAAGGATGGGTGGATCCTGGGCAGCAGCGGCGCCGCGGAGCTGAAGGGCGTGCGGCATGACTTTGGAGCATTGCGCAGTGAGGCATTAGTTGCGCTGATGACCCGACGCCAACCAGCAAGGCGTGCTACGAGCTCGCCGCCTTCAGGGTCAGAGGAGGCCCGAGACAGACAGCCCAGAGATGTCACCAGTACCCCGAGTTAACAGGACATGGCTTCAGACCCCAGCGACGGGCACGTGAAACGGAACCAGCACTAACCTAGAACTGAGGCATTAGGAGGATAACCCTACGAGTCCTGAAGACGTAGGAGCTAAACAGAACCGATTAAGATGCTCTGTAAGGATCACCTCATCCCTGACAGCACCCTGTGCCTCTTTTTCAAGCTCCCTTCACACAAAACCCATTACCCACTTGCACTGGGACCATCCGTTATGACACATGTTTCCAGATCCACTTGCTCCCACGCAGCCTTCCTCAGCCTCCCTTTCTGCCTCGTTATCTGGGCAATTTGTCCTTTAGCAGAGGTTGCCTGTCTGCATCGTTATTTCCACAGACATCCCATCTACGCTGCTGAGACATCTCTGGTTTTCTTCCTGTGATTTCTAACTCCCTGGATAGCAACCACACTACCACGCTCATCTGTCTCAGGATCTTTGTGAAACTCCTATCCCCCGCTGGCACCCTTTCTGCAGACGCACAGAAGCTGCCTCTCAGACCATGCTAGCTCTCTACATATTCTTGCTCGGATTTTTGAACTACAATTCACTTCCACGTTAGGACTCTTGAAGTGCTTCTCTTTTAATTACGGCATTTGCTCCACTTGTCAGTACACTCAGTCCTGCTCTGAGAATGTCACCAAAACAGTCGGCACAGGCAGGCTCCGGAAGGATAACAGCTTCGTGTTGCAGCTTGAGAAAACAAGCAATGTGCCCAGGACTCCACATGCTCCAGGACCAGCTCTGGATGGGAGGGGATATGAATGGCTTCTGCACGTCACCCCTTACCGAAATTTCAACACATCTGAAGGTTTTCTTTGATCCAGTGAAGCAGACTGCATCTTTCACCTGCCACTGAAAGCTCTAACTTCTCCTTTTATAACTAATTCTAACCTCCAGCTTCTCTTACCCCCAGCTTTTCCTCTAAGAGGGCACCTTTGCAGAACAGCATTATAGGATTCCTGGACAAAAGGAAAATTCTAAACCAAAAGCCTCTTCTATATAGCCCAAAGGGGTCAGACGAGGACATTGAGGGCCAGGGGGAAACCTGAGACGATAGCTCAAAGGGGACAAGTTGTAAGCTTTGGTGTTACTGGCTGGGCTCCCGACCCACAACTAAGAGAAGCATGGACAGTTAAGGACTTGTTGTGGGGTAAGCTAAGAAGGTCATGCATATCAAACATTTATTCCAGTTCCCAGAAGAGCATGAATCAGGTTGCATCCTCTATTTGAAAAGCATACCTAAACTGTCAAAACTTAGATTATTTAAATATATAATGTATTGAGTATAATTATTCATAGATGGCTCTAGGGAAGGTCCCACATGGCTCTGCCTCATCTCTACTCCCTTTCTGATTCTTCGTGGTCTACTGCCTGGACTGTGTTTGGACAACAGCTGCCTCAAAAACTCCCTTTGCTCCTGGCATCAACATTTTTTCTCTCTCTCTCTCTCTCTCTCTCTCATTCTCCAAAATGCTGCTCTGCTGCCTGGACATATTTCTCAATATTTTGTTATATGACCACCTTCTTCCTCAAAGGTCATCCCATGCCATAATGCTGTGAAACAATATAAAGATTAAACATGTTAGCACAATGCAGCTGCGTGCACTAACCCACCCCAGGACCTTCCGGTGCATTTCCCCCAGGGGCACCTTACAATTAGCAACGGCCATTAGGAAACCAGGAGAACAATGAGGAAATGCCCAGCTCCTTAATTACATATTTGAGGCGCAGGACCAAAACACGGATGATCGATCCCAATGCAGGGTCATGCTGGGAAAAAAGTCAGGCTGGGGAGCTCTGCCAGAAAAGGATAGATTTATTGCTAGACAATCCCGTGTATTTCAATAAGATCCCACACCCAAACAAAAACATGTCCTTTTACTGGAGCACACAGCCACGAGGCTACACACTGAATCCAACACAGCCTGACCCGTGTGGAGAACAGAGCGCAGGATGTTCTGCACAGCAGCAAATGTTTGCTAAGAACATGTTGACCACAAAAGCATTAAGAGCAGTTGAAAGGTTCCCCCATGCCTCAAAATTCTCTTCTGCTCCCCCTGAATTAAACACTGAGAGCCATCACTGGCAATGCTTTCTCTGCAGCCAGTGCTCAGGCAAGCTCCCTGCAGGACATCCTCTCTGCTGTAAGGAAAAGACCCAAAATCTAGGGAAGAGGGAGCAGTTCTGTGGATGAAAAGAGGGGTCTGGTCTTGGAGACACCATTTCTCAACATCCCCAATTTCCCGGGTAAAGCAAGTGCCTGATGCTGACTCTAAAAGGGTCAGAAAAAGAACCAAGTCAGCTGCCTGGGGAAAGGCACCAGCAGTGCAACACTTACCTGCGCCTCCCAAATGTGCTTCCCACCACGTCACTGTGACTCGAAGGTGGCCTGCCCACAAGCTAAATCCAGACCCTTAACAGTCACGCTTGGTAGAGCCAGCAGGCAGCTGGTACATCTTCAGGCAAGCACTTGTACGGATTTCTGCACCTGAACAAGTGCAGTCTCTCAATAATGCTCTTAGGAGCTGGTTTGGGAAGGTGTTGCTTTAACCTCCTTGGTCAGCATCCGCACGAGCCCGGCCCAGCACGAGAACAGAGCTATGTGAGCTATTTGGAAGGAGAGGAGTTTCTCCTGCCAGCGTGGTATGGGTGCAACGTACACCAGTGGGTGTCACGGCTCCCCGCTGGGACCCCGCAGCCCCTCCTTCACAGACGTGCTGGGGTTGAAGAGGGTCATCCAGGCAACATCCAGAATTACATCCTGCCGCAGTCAACTGCTGAAGAAAGGTGCTTAGTGCCTTGTCAGGGAGCAAGAAGCAGAAGATGACCTCCTGTGTGGCTATTCAGGCTCTGAGGATGTGTTACCTGACCGCGGCAGGTCAGGAGAGGACTCCAGCCAGAGAGGTAGGTGCACAGGACAGCAGATCCTATGAAAACCTTGATGCTGAGGAAGGAAAGGAACACACTTCCCTCTTGCGTCAGAAGTGAGCCGGCCTGGTTGAATCCGTAATGGACTGGGTAACAGCATGCACAGACATCATCTTCAACTGTCACAAACAGCTCGGTATGGCCACTTGAACCCCTGCAGGGACTCCAACAGCCAGAGAAGCAGGCAGTGGTATGGGACGAGTATCAGTCCCACGTGGACCAGGCACAGAAGAGCACACTGGCAGGGAAAAAACAACCAAACACCCCAGCTCTCCTCTCCAGTGAGATCACAAGTTGGGAGGAATCAAATGGGCCTTCAAAAACCTGGGGCTATAAACATTAAAATACCTTACTCATATAATTAATAAACAGCTTCGCACCACAAGACATCTTCTTAGTGAGACCTCTCAGCCTAATCTTACGTGTAAGAAAATACACCTAAGGATTCTGAGGACTTAAAATTACTTTCCCTGTTAACTCTTCTCCTGAGATCCTCAATGGAAAAGTACAGCAAATATTTGCTCAGGCTCTTACTTTCATCCCGGCTCAAATCCGGTACATGAAACCCATCTGAATATTGCTAATTTTCTGCTGAGATACGGACTGTACATCACAAAACCTAAGATTTCCCCTGCTGGCTATGAAAACAAGAACTGCTTTCCTTTTCTTGTTCCAAAGAAGATAGTTTCAGAGATTTAAATACTCTAATCTCATGTTTACAGCTTTGTAGCTTTGACCTTCACTAAAAGTGTACCTCATTACATGACACACTTGATTTTAGACCACTTTCCTTTGGGGAATCGACATCCGGAAGCTGTTTGCTCACCCCAGGGAAGACACGACCAGCAGTGGGTGGGTGGCATGAAGTTGTGGCGATGCAGGAGGACACGTGGGTGTAACGTCCAGTAGTTGTCAGTGCAACAGCGCAGCAAAACAACCCTTTAGGCAGAATGCTACTTCACATCAGACATTTCACTGCAGGAACTCAACCCCACACTTCACAGCTTCTGTCGCTGCAGAGGCCAGGAAGAACCTTCCAGCTCCCCTGTGCAAAGTGGCTTCGGGATTTTCCCCCATTACCTTCCTCTGGGGACAATCTGAGGACCTCCCAGTTGTTGTCCTGTTCATACATTCTGGGTTAAACGGATCACCTTATGTGATGCACGAAGGAATTCTCCCTCTCTCAACTGAGAGAGGAGCGCAGGAAATTTGTGCCTTTCTTCTGAAGTACAGTGGACTGCTGGCTACCAGACTCTCGGTGCACTTCCACGTAACATGATGTCTTGTCCTGCACAGACCCAGAATGACAGCAAGGCTCCTGATCTCTGATTTCTTCCTGTGTTTTTTTTGTGTGTGTGATTTTTGTAGATATTAAGACTTTAATAAGGGTCTTGAAGGTGCACCGTGGTTTAAATGAGAATGGGTGGGTAATACCATGTTTCCTTCTGTGTTAAATACCTGTTTCCTTGTTGCCTGTGATTCATGGGTAACAGACACAATAGTCCACTTGAGCACACCAGCCCCCATTTTCCACTGTAATCACACTTCATTTCTAGTCAATAACAGTAAGTGTGTGGTTTGCCTTTTTCTTTTTAAGCCTCCAAACTCAACCTTTTACCTTCCTGTTCAGTAATCCAACAACAACAGCTTGTGCACCAAGGAATGGAAAAGCAACCAGCACCAAGATAGCACAAAAGCATGAACAAACAGTTCTGATGCCCAAGTTAACAAATACGACTCATCAAGTAAAAACTGCAACAACATTTTGGTGCGCTCCCACTTCTCAAAATAGTCCAGATGGAGTCTTAGCACTGTAATCTGGCTCAAAAGCTTGTAAAACATCCCCTTTGACATTGCTGGGAGTGAGCTGAAAAGGGCTGCCATCTCTTTCACAGTGACAGGTCTTGTGCGAACCACTACGGCAAAACTGTGAGAGAAATTGAGCCTGCTCTGGAAATGAAAGTGATCATGTGTTCACTTAGATGCCTTTATTCACGTAAACTGAACCCATTCTGACATTTCCCTCTCACAGCTTCTGTGTTTCCTTTAAGTAATTTCAGCCATTTCATCCACTTTCAAGAGTACAGAGGGAATTTCAGATAGCGCACCTGCAGTTCTGTTAGTCACCATCTTACTTAAAGGATGACTTCAAAAGCACCAAAGCAAATTAGTGCAATGGGTCCCACTACCTTTAAAACAGGAGCTTGATCAAAGGATTTTACATCCTCACACAAAAACCACGGTCTGAACAAGTAAACAAAGCCAGCAATTGAGGCGATGCACTATTTGTACGACAGAGCTGATTTACCACAACCCCTTAAAGCACTCTGATACTACACTGATAAACACCTTCCAAGTGGTTACACAAGAACATATTTAGTTTCAACATATCTTCATAGAAAATCAACCAGTCATGAATATAAGCACAGTAACAGACATATAATTGGAGAGGCAGAGCAGCCCCGAACACTGCTCTTTGTTTCATGGTGAATCTGTACCTGTCCCTAGTGTCTGTGACTAAGATTTCCTCGTTGTGACAAGACTATCCACTAACACATTAGGAGGACAGAACCCAATAGCTACACCGATAGGGCAGCATCTGTGCCCTGCATATGCGTCCAAGGACTACCTCAAGTCTTTCTAACTCAAGCCAAAATCTTCTCTACAAAGTAATTCAGAAGAGGGGCATGCAAGATGCTATGTCATGCAGGAAAAGGCTTTGCATGTTGACAATAACGGAAATAAGGCTATTTCCTAGGTGTTGCTCTGTCAGAATTAAAACTTAGCCTTACAGAAGAGGCAGAGAGCAGACTAATCTGCGGTATGTGCTGCATTTGCATTCATGAACAAAAACTTTCATATATCCGCGTTTTACATGTTGGGCTTGACCAAAGGTCCAGCTGTCCAAAAGCTGGTTCCTCTTTTTGAGCCACCAGTGCAGGGACCATCCACCCCCCTGCACCTTGAGATGCTGCGCAGCAGTTTGCAGTGCCCAACAGGAGCAAGCGAGGCACTGCAAGTACTGGTGTGTCACACCATGCAATCCAACGGAGAGAACTGGACATTTATCTGGGCAATCACTTCTGGATCAAGTCATTTAAGCAAACTTCAGGAAATCACATTATTCCTTAACGTTTGCCAGCTTAAGCTTCTGGCATTTTAGCTAGAACATCTATCCCAACAGAGAAATACTTGATTAGCAAAGCATTTGAGATCTATGCAGGAAGAAGGGATATTTCAGAGATAAATCATCACACAGCTTTGCTAATGTCAACTGGCAAAAAAATAAAAAAAAGGCAACACCAGAACATAACTGCCCAGGGGCCAGAGGGAAAACAGTTTCATTTTGGAGAAGGGTAGGGAAGGATGTTTTACCTGGAACAGCCTATTTATACGCAGACCAAGTGAGCTTCAGTGCACAGAATAGATAATTCTGCAATACAGAGCAATATTTGAGTCCCAAAATAACCCTGCTGGGCCACACACCACTGCTGGCAACCAGACATGCTGAAGAATTCCTGCTTACGCATCCAGCACGTGCTCCAAACAGCTCACCCAGGTGGCGGCCTCTGGGACAACCCCGTTACAGAGCAGCAGTTCAACAGCAGCAACAACAAAGCACGCAGTCCTCGCCACGCTGGCATGGGGAGGCTGAAGGAAAAAATAAAAAAAGGAGGACAGGATTTTGGAGTAAGAGCAGGGAGGCAGAGGGACATGGCAAGCTGGGATCGGACAAGTAGAGGAAGAAGATGCAAGCTTCACAAGTCCTTCAGTCAAATGTGCACAGATTTTAAAGTACATTGGTTTGCATGGTTTGCTTCCTGAGACAGGGCAGGACAGAGCTGTGAAGAAGAAGGTTGTCGTTTTATCTGGATAGGGCTAGAAAAGCCACAGTGATGGGCAGCTGCTACTAGCTGAAGGAACAGCATGTGAAGTCTTTGGCAGAAGATCCCTTATGACCTCCTGTGCCAAAGGAAGTAAAGGTTCACAGGATTCACACAAGCTCATAAAGTCGAGATGACAGAAGACGTTGAGATGACAGAAGAGAAGAAGGTCCAGAGATGCATTTTCAACACCAGAGTTTTTGGCAGTTACATTTCACAACCTAAGAAACCCTTCTCTGCACAGAGAAGATCTCTGGAACGCAGAGATTAAGTCGGCCTTTCCCAGCAGAGAAGCAGACAGTGCATTCATCACAACGCCGCTGCAGGATATACACAGGCTCACCCCCACACACAGCGCTGCCACAGGTCATCGCAGGCAGAGCTGACTGCTTACTCACAGGCAAGCCTCTGCCCAGCACTAGGAGCCTCACGCTGCAGACTTCCTCACTGACCTCAGAGGCTGATAATTCCAATTAAATGGCAGTACAGTGCAGTTATTAGTAGGACACAAGTGGGAATGAACAAACGACTGAGTCAACATGTCAAGCCTCAGTGACGTAAGGCCCTGGTGAACTCATGACAAGGTCAAACACTGAATCAGACACATAAAAAAAGTAAATCGGCTGTGCTGCCTGGAAATCCGATCATCTGATTACAAGGTAGCCTACGGAGAGAACTTTCCATAGGCCAGCGGATCATGAAAATCAAACAACACGCATGTTTCCTAAGTCACTAGTTGACAGAAGAAACACAGCCTAAGTACACAAGTCTTTTTCCTCTCTCCACACACACTCAGAGTGGAAGATTCTAAAACATAATTCTAGAAATCCACACAGTCAACAGGACAGGTTTAATAGGGAAAAAGAAGATGCATGCTAATGATATGAGCTGAGAAAAATCCCCACACCAAATATACAACAAGAAACGCAAACGGCTGTACGGCAGCTGGTAATCCAAGGAGGAAATGGTAAAGGCAAGGCCATCCCCAGCCTTCTTAACCTAACACACAAATGGATTTTAGTGTATTTGTGGACACAGTCAACTGTCACCACCACACTCAACTGCAGGATAGAGCCACCATGGCATGCAGTGACATTGCCAAGGGAGTAACTGATGGATACTCAGGAAAATGCACTCAAGGTGAGTGTTATCTTCCACTGCGTGGGGCACTCTGCAGATTCTGCTGGAAATGCCAGACCTCACAACTCAGTATATCCTACCAAAAGGAAAATTATTTTTTCTCTCTTAGAAATTGCAACACCTTCCTCGCACCGAGCACATAAGCAGGTCTCAAAACACACTCAGCAGCGACAGGTCAGCAGAGCTGAAGCATTCTCAGGAGAGTGACAGGCCCCTTCTGTATTTAACTGGAAAGACACAGAGTTGTGACTGGTTACTGCAAATGTTTTCAGGACAGAAAGTCCCAGGCTCTGCCAGTTTGTCAAAGCATCTTGTGGATTTTAACACCAACAGCTACAGTGAAGTCTGTTCTGTTCACACCAAATGCAAAGCACTGCAGAGAAGGGATATAAAAGGGGATGCAGAGCAGAAGAAACAACTGTTGTTGCCAACCTCACAGTGGTCGGATGTGTTCAAGTAAAGCAAGCACCCACAAAACATCCCTCTCCTGGGAGAAACAAGCAGGGAACGGAGGCATCGCTGTGGTCAGCAAGCAGAACCAGAACCTCACGGAGCCGCAGGGAAAGCTGCTCTCCGATACGCACCGGTCTCAGTGCAGGAAGGTACAAGAGCAAGTCTGGGAACAACCACTCTTGCACATGTCTGGATATCTCTGCAATAATTTATGAAGTATGTATTTTTACAAGTTCATGCTATAGCTCTCCCATTTTCACCCTCTTGCTTACGAAGCAGAAGGAAAGGATTTAGGAAGATGTTACTTATAGCAACAAAAGCTAGGAAATACACTGCCAAGTGTTGCTAAGTTTGAGGTCTGAGGGGACTTGGGAGACACTACTATATAGCCAGTCAAGACAGATCATTTGCTCCTAAGCTTCAAATAAATCTTCTGATTCCATTTGTATAACAACCAGCTCCACCTCGGTGAAAACAGCAAAATATCCAGGCAGTAGAGACAAGATCTCTCTGCTTCTCCTCCAGCTGCCTTTATGATACGCACCAGCACATGAGGGTACTTCATTTCCCACCCAGCTTTCTTGCACCAAGAACAAGTTCAGTACGTGCGATTCTTCTACAGCTGAAGGAGGAGCGCAAGAGAGAATTCAGGTACTCGGAGGGAACCCAACGCATACAGGGAACAAGAGCCAGGGAACAAATTGTCAGAGGAGTCTCCTAAGAAGCCAAAATGCTGCTGCCAGGCAAGAACACTTCTACACTGGAGGCGACCCTAAGCCTAAATGTAAAGAAAATGCAAGATAAATGGCACACCACTCTACAACCTTCAGAATGAGAATAAAGGAGGGAAGATTTAGGAGAAACTGTGAGACTGAGCAGACAGAAACCCCATTTTCCATTTAAAATAACTGCATCTCCCCAAAGGAAAAGCAGCTCATCGCTAACAGAAGAAAGATCTCTCATTAAAGTCAAACTCCTAACAAATTCGACAGCCAACTCATAACAAAAGACCAACAGAAGCACTGTGCCCATCAGCCTGAAACGAGCGCTGCCCCCACGTCCTGCAAGCCAACAGCCAACGTGCCCTGCTGGGGCACAGAGCCTGCCCAAAGGCAGGAGAGCTGGCAGCTGGCTCTTCTCTCAGCAAAATCTGTCGTGCAACACCTCAGCGCGAACAAAACTGGCGATCCATCACAGTTCACGTACACTAGATGGGCCCCTTGAGCTGTAATACATTGCCACCATCACAATCAACAAGGCAAGGCAATTTATCCGGGCATTACTGTAGTTATTTCAGCTGTGGCAATTAATACAGGTGGAATAAAACTCTCTTCCAAAATTAGGGCAGCACAGAAGATGGATGTTTCCTTACCACAGTGCATTTAGTTGAACCCGCCCCAGATCTCGGAAGTCACATACACATGCTAGGCTGACTGCATGGAGAGAGTTGGACCTGGTAAATCTGGTAGGTAGCAAATTTGGGAATGACCTTAAGCGAGCACTGCTCTGTGCCGAGTGAAATAAAAGGATCTCACAACAGAGTAATTACAGACCACAGGGATGTAGGGAGGTAAACAACTGCTCTTTAGGCAGGGGTGGTTAAATAGGCATTAAACAGCATCAAAAAGGGGATGTCTCTGTAAAAGGGTTTCATTCCCAGCCAGTAGAAAACTGAGAAAGAGGCAGGCTGGCTAGTGAGGTGCTAGAGCGTCACTGTGGGCTGACACCGCTTTGCTATTTATGCTCTCACAAGTGATTACATTTGACAGGGAGAGCTGATAACGTGCTGAAAATAACTCAACTATCAAAGAATCCACGTCCTGGCTAACAAAGCTTTTTGGTTTTGCAGTTTGTAAAAATCCAGATTAATTCTCATCCTGAGGAAATGATCTTACAGCCCTACCTTGGAAGATATTACAAAGGGGTGCCTATTGTCCAAAGACAAGTGAACTGCATCATTCCCTTTCTGAATACCGCCACTTGGATTTTACTGAGAACTTAAAAGTTAGCTTGCTTTCTTGCAGCAAGTCAGATACAAAATTTACTACTTTTTTTTGCCGTTTAATTAGAAGGGGAAAGAGCATATAATTACCCAGCCCGAGGGCCTGCTATAGCTGCTGGGGGGGATCAACGTAAGCCGCAGATGAAGGCCAGCCAGAAGCTCCTCGCGTGCACACAGGTACGGTGATTTACTGGGGACCTTTAGGCACTTGGTTCAGTTCAGGGCCTGGTGCTTACAGGCTCCTTGCTGCAGCAATGGACCTAATCTGACCAAGTCAAACACCTGTCCAAATACGTGGGGATGCTCCAAATATGAGAAGGTGGAGAGGAGGCCTTAAAAATAGTTATTTCATGTGAGTAGAACTGGGGAGAAAACATGTGGAGGCACTTGGTTAAACAGAGTGCCACACCTAATTACGTATTTCCCAGTGACTACATAACAGATTAGGAGTTGTAGCAACACTGAAGGGAAAACAAAAGTTGTCACTGATGGTAAAAGTAACGAATAATTCTGGAGCCTTCTCTCATTTCTGCTCCCTCCCTCCCCCATCCAGTGGGAATGTGCCAGGCTCCTTCCCAGCAAAAGAATTATTTCTGTAAAACATTTTTCTAAGTTGCAATACTTCTGTAACTGAAAATAGAGGCAAATGCAAGTGCTTAGTGGGACCTTTGAAACCCCAGCTGTGAAGACTCGTTAACTCTAAGTACATTTTTGCACATGTACAGCTCTGAATCTGACTCATGACTCTCCTCTCGTGACAACAAGACATGGGATTCAGGCAAAAAAAGGCTTTTGATAATTCATATGGATTCTTACTCAGGCAAATTTGGAGGAAGAAGGCAACAGAGAGGAGGCATAAGGGATGTATCAAAGGAATAGGGATCACTTAGTGGTTTTTCCTGAGTGATCCATCACTGGCAGTTCTGAGGCACAGACAGGGTGGTGTAAGATGGAAATCTGTGTTTTATCTGACACGTTTTATGCATCTTGCTGTAGTATAGCAGCCAACAACTGTAGCCTTGAATATCACGTCAGAGTGAAGGCTCCCCTTGGGTCCTTATTCACTAGGGATTGAAGCCAATCTTGCACTTTTAAGGGCTGGAAACATTCAGATTTACCAGGTACAACTGAACGTAGGGTAGTCCTCGTGTTTGCAACTCCAGCTTGCCAAAGGACAAGACAGATATGGGGGAGATGCACCATTAAGAACCTCTCCCACACACAAGGCAGATGGAAAAGCAGAGCGTGCAAGTCACAGCTGACTCAGAGCTGCACACCAGAGGCCTCACCTCCAGTCACATGTGTATGTGTGTGTGCACGCACAACCGGGGGAGACATTTAATGCTCGCAGAGCTCTTTCCGACTGGATTTCAGCGTGAGTACAAAAGCATCAGGGCCAAAACCTGGATTAGAATTCTGTCAGCCACCAGCCTCTGAACCTAGCCAGTGTGCTGCCACACACTAGGGAGGAGGGCAGACCATTCGGTGTCTGGCAGCTCTTTCACACTGGCATTTCTAAGCCTTTTGCAAGGTTCCAGAAACATGTTTAAACCGCAGCGTTGTGTATTATACAAGAACAGATCTGCCTTTGAATAGTTCAAATAAAATCCTCATTGGCTTTCCACCACCCCACCAAAAATTATTTTTTTTTTAAATCTTCTAGCAGCATTGACCGAAGTGTAAAGCAACCTGGTTGGCTTCCATGCATCCGATGGCCTCTTCCAAGAGTGAAAACTCCACGCAGACATAGCCATAGTCGTAACCTGGGGACAGCATTTAAATACAGACGGGAGTCATGTTAGTGCCTTGTCATAAAGAAAGCCACATTAAATATTCAATTTCCCTTTTTCTCCAGTGACAAACCCTCTAACCACCCCCTCTATACTCCAGAATGAAAAGGAGAGAAATCAGGGACTAGCTGGATGATGACTAATTGTGCAGTTTATCATGAATTTTAACAGTGCAGTGTTCCCACTTCCCCTTACACAACCCACTGACAGGCACACCCTTCCTTAGGGCAAGAAATAATCACTTTTTTTTCTTTTTAAGGCATTGTGATTTTCCATACTAGTTTCACATTTTGTACTGCCTTGGAAGCAGTGTTCTCCAAAGCAAGTGTTGGTAAAAGTCATTCCAAAGTACCTTGCTGTGAATGTATTTTACACCAATGACCAGCATTTTAATTTGGGCAATGTTTCAAAAAGAACCATCACAATTCCATTACCTTTGCTATTTTCCATTCAACATATGCTTATTTTTCAAGTCCAAATCCCTTGTATCATGAAAAAGAACAGTGGAGCAGGAACAATAACTCCAACTTTCTCATTCTGGTATTTTATTTCCAATAGACGTTACTGTACGTTTAGTAAGAGGGTGCGGGAGCTTAAGTTTAGTAGCAAGAAACTAGAGAGCCTTCGCTTTTCTCTCTTCTTGGAAGGCTGCCATCTCAGTCAGCGGCTGATCTGTGCTCCAGTTACCTGCACTGAAATTTCACGTCCCACGGTAAAGAGCGAGGTGAACGTTACAGAAGCTAAGAGCATCCTAAGAGCCATACTTGATGTTGGAGGCAGCTCCAAGAACCCAAGAGCTGAGGAACAACCTGAAGTCAGAACCTCACCCTCCCCGTGCCACGCTTCCCTCAGGCCAGGCATCCCAGTCTGCTGGAACTACCCCCGCCTCCCTCCAAAACTACTCCAAATTACGTTTGCTGCACTCACCGGTTTTAACTTTTCTGGTTTTGTTGTTGTTTGTGGTGGGATTTTGTTTGTTTATTGATTCTTTTTATTTATTTATTTTTACCATCTTCACACTGACACGCTTCAGAGACGAGTCCAAACAAACCTACTCCATCACCAAACCCTACCGTTTTTTCATTTGGATCTCTCTAACATCGTCTCTCTAACAACACACCCCTGACTGCACATTTGCTGTCAGAACAACACTCCAGTTTGAATCTAGCTCCTCCTCTATCTCACATTGGAATTTACTTCCCTCCCACGTACTGTTTTTGTCAATACTAGTACATCAGAAGGAAATTTATCAACCTAGGTGCTTTTCAGCTCAGTGAAAGAGGCAGACCAGCATCACACCACCGGTGATGCCACTAAAGCCACTTGATATTGTTGCATCAAGAGGGCAGCTAGAACTTGAGCTAGAGCTTCAGACGGCAGAAGCAGAAAAAAAAATAAAATTCACTGGCTCTGCAGTTCCAGCCACGCTAAATAGCCTTTAAAAAATAAAAGCAGTCCTCTGCTCTGCAGAAGAGAGCTGCTCTCTAGGAGCAGTGCTGCCCCTTGCTGGGAGACTGCTTTGCATTCCGGGCGGACGTCCCTGCTACTTTGCGGTGCAGCACACAGGCTCACACAGTACGTTTTAAAGTCTTCTTCAAATCCAGGTCTCTAAAGTCACTTCTCTCTCCCCCTCATGCTTAGAAAAGGCTTGCTTGAACGTTATTTATCAGCCTGTAGGACTCCCGACTCCCAGAAAGGATTTTCAGAAGCTGCTGTAATCAGCAGGCCGGGATCAGAGCGCTGTCTTTGTTCTGTGAGCACGGGAAGTAAGCGGTCTCCAGACAGACTGGAAGAAGATTGCACGAGGTTTCACTCTATTTGCTCCATGTGAGAGGCAGGTTACACCCAACGTCAGCTAAAGTGAACGAGTGTTTTAGACGTGGATTTTATCCAGCACGACAGAGTTGAGCACAACACTGATGTTGTTGATGTTGGATGTAAAACCTGAGATCCTCAGAGGTCTATACGCTGCAGACCCACTCCAGTTAAGAGGAAGATCAGCATGTTTTTCCTTGTACACTTCCTTCCCTCCCTCTTCCCCACCGAACTCAACCCTCCCAATAAGCATAGCTGTAGTTAACACACACGGCGAGAACCAAAACCAGAAATTCTGGCCCCGCATCCTGCCAAAAAGCAGCTTCAGGCCACACGTTCATTTCTTGTGGTCAGGCTGCACAGGAACGTCGCATTCTACAATTCACTACCAGCTGTCCTTGCACAGTACCGAAGCAGTGAGACAAGAGAGCAGCCTGGAGCCACTGCTCTGCTCCGAACTGCCGATGAAGATCTGTGGGGGCTTGGAACGTTTCTGTCCCCCACCCCCAGGTCAATCCTCTTTTCGCAGATCTGACCAGCGCACGCGATGTGTGAAAACCACACAGCAGCAGCAGCAGCTTTCGACGGTACGGCCCCTCCGCCCCCAGCTCCAGGACAGCATCCTTCCATTTTAGACCATACTGGAAAGCCCACCGAAATGCAGCAACAACGGCGTGACTACATCACGCCTTCGAAATGCAATGTTTGCTGATTTTTTTTTTGCCACCGTTGGCAATAATCCCGCTACCCAGAGGACGACACTTCAAACAAAACTGAGTGCCTTGAGGCTGGCTATAGAGGCTGCTGCCAGCAACTGTTGCGCCTCTTCTCTGCCTCCTTCGTAGGGCTGGTTCAGCTCTTTGTGCAGCAGCTGCTGAGCTTGCATATTTTTCTTTCTGAATACAGTTTGCCTGTCAGAACCCAGCAATTCATCTGCTGCTACGAGAAGTGGGGCACAGAATTTGACAGCCAGATGCACAGGGACAGGCACCGGTACAACAGGCATCCCAAGGTAAGCTGTCCTCCCCTGCACACCAGAGCTCTTGGACACCTACCAGTATTCTTCAGGTCTTAACAGTAAAACCAAAGTGATCAAACCAGCAACGCAGAATCGCTGCCGATGACTACAGCATGGCTTTGTGACTCAAGGTGGCCTAAACTCACACGCAAGGTTTCACATGAAGACATAAAGCCAAGTATCGTCTTAATCACTTGTATCACCTGCTGCTTAGTGCGGTACCACTGCTTCGGGCTCCACAGGAGAAAAATAAAAAATACAAATAAGGAACTGAGTAAGCACTGAGTAAGGAATGCTTTGTGTTTTGGCAGAAGTATTTGGTATCAACACCCTCCCCAAACGCTGAACATGCTGGAGCATTAGCTGCTCAAACGAACTTTCCAATAAGGGTACGCACCAGTCCTCCAACACTTGAACTCACACAGTTAGTGAATGAGTTTGTTTTCCTTAAGTGCTTCTGTGTATACACAACCTTTATGGACGTTTCCAAGGCATGCTCTGCTGTTTTCTGCACTGACAATGAATATGAGCACTTGATACTACTAAGGATAAATTTTTAAAGCTCCAGGACGCTGCTGTGCAAACATCTGAATAAGGAATATTCTGCTTCTTAAACATGCGTTTTAGTGAAGTGATTTTTGACAACACATATCAGGTCTTTGTTAGCATGCCACAGTTTGGCTAAAAGCCCTGAAAGCCTGGTTTAAAACTACCTTTATTTGGATTTAGATAAAAATGAGATGCACTTGAGATTTAAAATAAGACTTGTTTCTATACATACACTGTTTCTACTGAACAACTGACACATAGTAATGCATTACTTCATGATAGTTTGCTATGTCAAGATCTAAAACAAAGACAATGTTCTTCTGGTATGTGCTGCAAGTAACACGAAGACATCAAAAACATTTCTCTGGAGTTTTAGGAGGCCAAATGAATAAATCATGTAACAACAACGACCCTGATCTATGCCAAACTGAAGATACTTCTGGAGAGAAGGCATGATGGCAACGTGACAAAGGCATCCAACTGAAGAGATCTGATCCAGCTCCTTGATTCTAGGAATAAGCACGCACCAAGTCACGTTACCGCCCTTCCCTACCAGCTGAAGGCATTAGGAAACCTTCCGTCTGAAGTGAAGCATCACCTGCCCTCCCAAAAAACTGCTACACAACCCGTTGTGTTGCGATACAAAAAGTCTCTCCTAGAGCTGGAAGGAGGAAGACAGCCTCCTATTACAGTAACTTGGTAGAACAGGTTGCCAGAAGCCTCTATGCTGAACTGAACTGCTGACAACACGCGGGAGGTCCCCACCCTGCCACCATTCGTGCCTGCAGCTACCAGGTGGGGCCAAGCAGCCTGAGGACACCAGACTGTAAGATGGAGTCTCCATAAGCAGAGAGCTTCTCAACCATCCCAACTCTCCACTTATGTGTTGTTGGGATTTTATTCCTGTAGGATGAGATAAAAGTGCTACAGAAGAAAAACGTTTGCAGTTTTGTGTACTTCTAGGACTCTGAGATGGCAAAGCCAGCCTGCTGAAGCAAGGATGCTGCTGGGGCTTGCTCTCTGCAGAGACAGCATGGCAGAACAGAGCGCAGCCAGGGAAATCCCCTGCAGAGTTTCATCTGCGTTAGAGAAGAAAGCTTTATTGCTTCAAAGGCAACTACAGCATCAAGTACGAAGAGAAAATGAGATCCCTTCAAGGGCTGTGGAAGTCCCTGCGATCTCACACACCGGTCTTCACACAGCTGTGGGGACAAGATTTTGCACATTTCTCACCGAATCTGCTTTTGCTTGGTTGCCAGGAATCACCACCTCGTCTGTGGGAGGTTTCGGCAACGTGTCCGTGACCCCACGTGGAAATCTGTCCTGTTTCCTCCAAGGAAAGATGCAGACAGGTTACCTGTATGAGGCGGCCCAGGAAGCCTGTGAAGTCATCCTTACTAAAGGGTGAATACCTCATCTCAAGAAAATACCAGAAAATATAGGGCTTTCTCCATATCTCCACACTGTTAGAGCGTACTGTTATTAGCAGGTACAACATACTCGATGCTGCCAAGAAGCCAGGACCTCCTGAACATGCACAGCAGTGCATGGCCAAGGATGGGCACACAGCAGCATGCAGCAAGGATGGGTAACAGCGTAGTGCCTTCTGCAGCGAGCAGAGAAAATAAAGCTGTCCACAGCCTGATCTCTTGGAGGGCGCCCCCGCAGCGAATGGCAGCAATCGATCTGTGCTAACACACACGCTGAAGCCAAAAGCAAGAGCGCCCTCCACACCAGCTGGTGGATTCAGAGCTTCCATAAGTTTGCCAGGCCTCTTTGCTGCACAGATGAATTGGTCTCCCCAGCTCCTAAAGCTGAAGAGCTGTGTCAGAAAAGCTTGCTGTTGAATAACAAACAGGACGACCTGCACCAAGCCATGTCCCCAATTCCTTTCAAAGGCTGAGCACTTACAAGCCACACCTGGCTGCTGAAAAAAGGGCTGCCACTTCATACTGTCCCTCTTTATTAAAAAAAAGATATTCATGACAGCGCTGCACAAGAGAACGGCACTGAAACCAGAAGATACGAAATGCAGCTGTCCTAAAAGGTATCATCATGCTACAGCCTATGCTTCTTCCTCCACCCAGGAGGACAAGATGCAGAAAGGACCTGCTTGAGATGCCCTCAAAGGCAAACAGTCCACACTGTTTTCTTCCACAGCTGTATTCTTGGCCAGAAGGGCAGTGGTTTGTACACTAGCACAGTGGGGAGGAGGGAAAAATCCAAGACACTAAGACCTTACATACTGTAGCTTTATTAGAGACAAATTATTACATTATATTTGTACAGAAATGCAGAATCCAAGAAAGGCTGAGGCCATCACAAAACGCCATGAAAGAACTGGAAGCTGCAAATGTGGGAAGGTGCTACAGACAAGAAACCGATTTTAAAATACTGCTAATGTGTACCTGGGCCTCCAGGATCTGTCATTTAGCACAAATGACTCAGAAAAGCAATTAATCCAGCAGTGTCAGCACTCTGTGAAAAGCCTTGAAGCTTTGCACTGGAGATGCAAGAAGGGTGAGCACATTTTTAAAAGCCATCATAAACAGAAGGAACGTGCATGTCAGGAGGGCTGTGAGCACATTTTCCGGCTGGCTGTTGCCTTCTGTGTTGAACAGGCTGTAAACCATGAATCAAGGTTGATCACTACTGCAAACAGACTTAAACAGATTTGTACTTCCCACTTGCTAAGCCACCACATCACAGATGAGGACAGATTGGCAAGAATGTCTTTGGCTTGCATGATGCAACACTCTCCCACCCTAAAATCACGCAGAACTAGCCAAAAACCTACTGCCCACACAGCTGGGAAAACTGACAAGGACTGGCATCAATGACCACGGACTAATGCCAGCTAAGGTGCTTTTCAGTCCTGGCCAGGCTATTTTGGCTACAAACAGGAATCAGCACTGAAGATACTTCCCTGCCTTCTGACAGATGAGCCCTCCGGAATGAGGACCTCTGATGATGAGCAGGTGATCTGGTCGTGCTTCAGCAGGAAACTCGGAGCTGCAGCTCCCTGTGAACTCCTGGATGATCACCTCAGATCTCTACGAGCACCTGAGAGCTGCGTGCCCTCAATTGCGGCTGATGCAGCCGAGCGGGCCACACGATCCTCACCACGCAAAACACTGAGCACAGCAACAGGAGATTGTCCTTCCTCTGGTGCATTAGCACCAGCCTTGATGGTGAGACAAGGTGTATTCTGCACAGTTAGCACAAAAGGCACCTCTGTGCCACATTAGCAGACACCTCACGCCATCCCACAGCGAGCTCTTTGTACCAAACCAAAGGACGTAAGGCCTTGTGAGGTCTAACCACACTGCGCAGGGTCGGTACCAAGCCCTCTTCACGAGGACACCACTAGCTGGCCACAAAACCACCCTTTGGAGAGGTTTGCCCATGGGTACTGCATGACTCCTGAAAGGAAAGAAAAGGTTTCGGTTTAGCACGGTTCTGGCTGCACACCTCCAGAAACATCCCTCCCGTGCAGCACGGCGGGGCGGCTCGCTGCCCTGCCTACAGCTGGAAGCTGCAGCCTGCACGGGGCCATGGGAAGCGTTCCTCCAGCACTTCTGACCTCCCGGAGGGTCGCTAGCTCAAACCCCACCTGCATGCACAGTGACCGTGAGGGAGCTAAGGCTCAGCTATACGTGGGCCAGCCAAAAGCGCAGCCACGCCCCCCACACAACAGGAGCTCTGCTTTGAACGGGGAGGATCTCACTGCCTTGGGATGCACCCCAGCCCAGGACAACGGAGAGATTACCCCTGGTATGGAGGGGAGCACTGCTCAAAATCTGTGTCCATTTTTCCATCACGAACTATACGTTTCTGGACCTTAAATTATGAGTTTTAGTAATATTCAATACTGTAAAGAAAATAACTTTAGATTTAGAGTCTCCCTGAAATATTCCTGAAAGCAATGATTCACTGTTCTGAGATACAGGATACGTTGCACTGAGGGGGCAGGGGAAAGGTGCCTTTAATAGGTTTACCTAAGAGGGTTATTAATATTTAACAGGGCACCAGAGTGGCAGAGCTTAGCAAGACCAAGATGAACTCCCTCAACTAAGAAAAAAAACGCATTAAGTTTAACAAAGGGAAGGATAAGGAGGCAGTTCCAAGCATCTACAATCTAAGGGCCAGGTCTGGAGGGCCACAGAAATGAAACAAGTAAATGTTAGTGCACAGAGGTGGCTGAGCAAGCAATAAAGTATATCTGGTGCCGATGGTACTCGCTAAAGCAAAAGCTTTCCAAAACTAAGCAGGCAGCCGCCACTAGGCTAAGCTGATTGCATTTGAGGTTACACTGCACTTCCTGCACATGCCTCCGTCACGGGAAGGTGCCTGGCCTCAGCTCACCTGGGCCCCCTAAGTTCACTTCACAGAGATCCTCTCTGGCCTTGCTGCTCTCCATCTTAGCGTGTCTATTCTCCTTCAGGCTTTCCCAGCTCAGCAAAAACGCCTCTCAGATGCACAGATGTGCTTGTGGAGTAAGCTAGGAAAACCCCACGGGCTACCAGCGATTTCTCAGGCTCACCTTCCCTAACCAGCTTTTTCCAACAGTTGGTACCAACCCTAATGTGAATCCTGGCTGGAAAGCATGTTCCAAGCTTGGCCACCAGACTGTGTCCGGGAGAACAATTTGAATGGAAAGCTCAGAGTATGCTTCATGCTTTCATTTAGCACTTGGACGCTCCTGCAGCAGCTCTTAATGGCGAGCAACTCATCATAAGCAGCCCTTTAAGACGAACTTAGATGCGCATGTTCCCTTCTCCGGGTCATACATATGCATCACGCACATCAAACGCTCAGGATCACTTCCTAGACTTGGCTTATGTTTGGCATTAGTCAGGAAAATAGAAATAGAGCTTAATGAGAAGCAGGCAGGACATAAGCCTAAAATACGATCAAAATCAAATCCAGGACAAGGTGCCTTCATGTCAGATTCCCTGAAGGTCAAAAGGTATCAGTTTCAAGTTTCTGGCAGTCAGTACCAACACAAGTTCGCAGACAAAGATACAAGAATACCAGAAGCCGTGCCACAAGCAGCTTGGTGCTATCGCACGCAGCGCTAACAGCTCCACAGCAGGAGGTACCCACCCACTGGAAAGCCACACGGAAGCCTTGACCCCCGTGAGCAGGGAGAAGCACCTCCAGATGGGCCAGGGCAGCTCACATGCACTTACTGGCAATCACTTTGCAGAGAGCGTCTGACAAGTCACCAGCGCTAGGATCTAGCGCAGAAGCAGTGCATCTGCAGCTCTGAAACCACAGGGGGCACAAGGAGGTATTACAGACTGAAGTAGTTGATGGACTTTAAGGAGATTCCACTATCACCTCCGGGTTTACTCTCTGTAATGATTAATCGAACAGACATGGCCAAACACACTTCAGAAGGCACGCTGGAAGATAAGCCAACAATCTAATTGTTAGTTCTGCCAACGTTTAACTCGTTATGTTGGGAGAAACCCTCTTCCCCCCACAAACCGGTGTGACACTTTCAGCCTAAGCGAGCAGGCATCAATTCCAAAATCTAACTGATAGCTCAGAGACACAAGACAATTACAAGATAATGTTGCATGGGGTAATACAATGGAATTTCATTTTGGTATTTTGTGATTGCCTGCAAATATCTGCCTTTTTGATTCAAACGGAAATACTATGTCAGTTCTCAAGGTCTCTTCTTTCACTACCTTTTTAAAATCTATGAACTGTTTCAGTCTGTGTTCTCCAGAGACAAAATAGTCTCAAGAATAAACAGCTTGTATGTATAACAAAATCACACCAGCTATGTTAAGAACTGTGTTCCAGGCTCAGCACAACCTTCAGTGAAAATACGCTTCCCTTAGCACATATACAGGATGTAAAAGAAAAGCATTTGTAAAGAAGTTGAATTGTGTTGTTTTTTTTGTCCCCAAAGAAAAATCAACCACATATTTTTGCCCCAGAACAAAGTCCTGAAAAAGATCACAGAGTAGAATGATCACATTGAAGCTGCTGAGATAATCCTGATGATAAGCATTATCTTTTTGGGAAACTGATCTGAACCTCACACCTCAAGTTAATTGTGTGCTATTTGTTATGGTTGGTTTTGTTCTCCAGCAGCTGCAGGCATTCTTCTTTCTCGAACACACTCGACATGAAGTACACACACGCTCATGATTAATGTTATTTTTAACATTTCTGGACAGTGTTCAAAAACACACAACCCACTCAGGCTTAGCAGGGGCTCTCCTGAATCAGGCTGTTGTTGTACCACTGAACTGATACATGAACGCAGCCGGTGGGCCCAGGTGTATCAGAGACATCAGTAATCCAGGAAGTTTGCTTTTAGTTCTTATGAATATTTACATCGCACTCCATTGGAAAAGCAGTATTTTATGCACACAACTGGCCCCTAGTTTCAAACAGGCTTAGCTTTTCAGAAGTTAATGTGAATTCAATTTCGCATGTCTCTCTGTAGGATTACCTCATGTGAAAACCTGGATTTAGTTTACTACAGCTTCTAGTTACCCGATTTCAAGAAGACCTTTTCACAATTCAGGAAGCTTGTTTTGTCCTAGATGTATCCATCTTGCGTAACAAGGATCAGAAAGCTGTTTAAATTAGTAGCTGCATTTGCAGCCCTAGGACATGATGCAAAACGAAGTTGTTGAAGCATCGATGTAACCTAGAATAGTGCTACACAGCTTACGTCGCTGATGCTGAATGGACAGGGTTAAACAACAGCTTCACATAGCTCATAAAATATGAGCTACTTTTAACTCCATTCTTTATCCCCTGGCTTTTGTAAGCCAGGAGAACTTTCTTATAAAAAGAAAAAAACCACTCTGCTGCTAAGGAGACAGACAAATAGAATGCAGCTGTTACAGAGACAACAAAAACCACAACCCGTATTTTACGTGTGACCATCAGCAGATACTAGGGCTTCCGCACTTAACCTCAGACTCCGCATCTCAGCCTGAGAGGCCTCTGTAACAGGGAATGGGAAAGAGCCAACAGTTCTCTAACGGGGGTTCTATGTCCTAGTAACGTACACAAGAAGAGACTTATGAAAAGGTTCCCAGTTCAAGTTGACTTATTACTGAAATGTGATGTGTTTCAGAAAAACAGCAACTGACAAATCACATCAGGAAGGGCAAAAAATGTGTTGCAATCATTGGGTAACACTCAGTGCTGTAAGGGTGAGGACAGCCCTGCTGTACTATGCTTAGAAAAGAGGAACGGAAGCAAGAAAGATTGCACCCTTTAAGCCCTGCTTGTTGGGCCAGAGCAGACTATGTAACACAGGGGTGTTCTTTAGTTCAAAGGTTCATGAGAAGGTTGTGAAATCTCCTTTGACAGCTTCCAGAAACAAAAATATACTTGAGAAATACCCAACTGCCCCAGTTTCTCTCCCAGCTACTAAACACTCAAGAAGCTTTTATATAACGTACTGACAGCAGGAATTCCAGCTGCTCCACGTGCAACCCCCACTGGTAATAAGAAAAAGCACCAACGATGGTAAAAGCCTCTGCGTTCCTCGGTTTAAAGAGAGACAGAGAAAACAGCCGTGCCATTTTCCTTTTCTTTGGAAAATGACAGAAATTCACTTTGGAGCAGGAACTGTTCAGTATCATCAGAGCAGGAGCAGTGACTTCAGATGGTCTCCTCCCATTTCCAGGCATTCCCTATTAGTACAACCCAAACAGTCCTAGGGGCTCGCCCCTCATTTCCTACAATTGCACGTCTTTGTTCCAGTGTAACTCACACAAAGCAGCCTTGTAAATTATTTCTTTCTTCAGAATCCAATACATACCGATTAGAAGTACAGCAATATTTCATTCTTTGAAATAAGGAAGAGCATCCTGACCCAGTATTTCAATATTTGTTTATAAAACTTGCTTTTGCCTTTTTTTTTTTTTTTTAAGCCTGTCTTCATATCCAAGAAGGGTGACAGTTTCACGTTACTGAAGGAGAAATGTTATGGTATGTCAGGTTTCATGGGGACGCTATTTGTGCAGGACACACTCCACAGCAAGGCCATCTCAGAAACAAGATGGAGAACAATCCAAAAGGATTGAATAACTTAAAAAAAATCTATTGGGAATTAACCTGCTGTCCCACGTCAGCATTAGCTTTATTACTGATGGCTATTAGAACAGCGCTGCTGTTTTTTCCTGCTGCTCCTACAGCTAGATGCACCAGAACATGATTTAGCTCTGAAGCAACAGTGAGCACAGCCATCAGTTTTGAAGACAATACAGCAAACTACAGAACTTGGCATTTTCATTAAAAAAATACTTGTAATTATGGCATCAAGGACAACCAAAGTGGCTAAGTATCGGTGCTAAGAATACCCTTTTGTAAACCTGAATCCAGAAGCACTGAAAAAGCATTCTCACCTGAACTGTAATCTTTCAGTCGCAAGTCCTTCACAGGTGTCCCATCCGGCCCTCGGAAAGCATTGAGAATCTACAGGAAAACCAGGATCCACTTCAGTCTCCAAAGTAAAACTTCAGAGTAAAGCACTTGCTGAAGTACATTTCTCTTTCCCTAAGACTTCTTTTCTTTCTAGTGTAAGCTTGTTACGAATATGCATTTTCCTGGTAAAGTTCCTGCAGTTTCTGAGAACTGCTTGCTGAGTTTTGGGGAATTTTTGCTCATGTGTTTTTTATTTTTGTTTAAATAAGCAACAGCCGTTTACAGCAGAACCATTCAAAGGTTTGTCATGCCGTTTTCATCCAGACAGTTCCCCTCTGATCCTTATTTAAGGTCAGATATATCTTACCGCCTTTAACAGACAAAGTTTCTACCATGAGCCCTCTAGCAATCAGATTTCAGTATTAAGCCTCAGAAGGGCTGATCGCCACAGCTAACCCTTGCAAAAACTGATGTGTGGGGGTGTTCTCATGTCTGGAGCTGCCATCAAAAAATTCTAATAGAAGTGGAAGCTTGTGGAAAGGTAACTTCTCTAACCTTGTAGCCTAGATGATTTTTTATTTTTTTTGGAAACTAAAATCAGCAGTAACAGGAGGCATCTTTTCCTTCTTCGTAAGATCTCATTTTAGGAATTTCAAGTAATGAAGAAGGAACAAGTTCATTCAGACACTAGCGCCTTCCAGGCTCAAAATACACTACCAAAGTAGTAACAATATTGTCTCCGTACAAAGTAATCCTGGAAGGAAGGTATGTTAACAAGTGTCTGTCGGTCAAGGCTTTTACCCACCAACACCCCGCACATGACTGCAAAAGAGAGTCATAATTTCCAGACCCTCTAAAAAGCAGAATAATCAGATAAAAATAACACTGCAGTCACTCCTAAATCAGGATTTTCTTTGGGGAAAATGACAGACCACCTGAATTCCAATCACCAGGCTTGAAAATGCTAAGTTTAGAAACACTTGATATAAGTTTTGAAAGCCTTACAGTGAATTTTGGATGAAAAACATCCCACTTACATCATCCTTTGTGGCAGTTTCAGGCACTCCTCCTAGCCGAATGAGCTTGCTTGGCTTCACGTATTTGGGGCAGGTCCGGTAATCTTGGTCCTTGAGTTCACACAATCAAGATGTTGTTTTTACAAATGAGAAACGCTAGCTCACAAGATACACAAACCAGAACAAAATATAGCAGGGTATAATTCAAAGGCAAAGGCCCATAAGCAGAACAGCTCAAATCTTTACCACAGCATTGCTTAAGATTCAGAGAGCTCTGCAATATTAGCACAACCAGCTTCATATGCTCATGGAGCTGTGCAGTGAGATCCAGGTCCAGCAAGTATCTGTCTACAAGATACACAACTCAGAATAAACCGTAAATGCCAAGAGGCAGTCCTTGCCCTCAATCCCACGTTTCTCCAAGTTTTTATAAAAAGAGAAGCAAAAAACCTCTCTGCTTCCCACAAGTGGGATATTCAAATTCAACAGCAGTTATTAATTCAGTGGTTACCATTAACTTGCGATTTCAAAGTTGACTATGAGGATAAACAAAGCACGCGTGAGAACAGCTGTGCTGTTCCACGCAGGTCCACCTGTCCCAGTAGCTTCTCTCTGGTAGCGCTCATAAGCAGATGCCCAGGAGAAAATAAGCTATTCTATGCAATACTTCCCCACCCCACATAACACCCTCCACTTGTCCGGTCATTTTCAGCTTGGGGACTTTCTGAACCAAATCTGGTTCTATGTATTTAGCAATTCTCAATTGCTAAATCGCATCTCTCTTGAGAATAAAGTATTTCTGAGACAGAAAGCGTGCCCATTCAAATGGCCTGGAGCACGAGGATGACCTCAGAAAAGGACAGTGAATTAGGACTGAACCAAAGTGACGGACCATGAATAGAAGACTCCTTCCCAGCTCCTTCCATTCTTTGGCCAACATGTGCTTAAGAGAAACATCAATTGACAAAGCCACCTACCTGAAGGCTCTTATAGGGCCTAGAATCTTTGCTGGGTTTTCCTTCTGAAAAGGACTTGCCGTGTTCGTAATCAAACATCTGATGCCCTGGCAGCCGGTGATCCACATCACGGTACTCAATGTTTCTGTAGTCCGTATCTTGCCGTCCCAGGAAATCCAGATCACCTTCACCTTTCAACCCAAGATCAGAATCAGATCTTTGCTGTTCCCCCCCAGAAAGCTGCTGCTGCTGCTGCTGTTGCTTGTTAGCAAAGGTCTGAGGTTGCTCCTCTTGGTCCTGAAGGGTAGTAGGAAGAGGTCCACGGCTGTTTTGGAAATTGTGTGAGGCGTCATCTTTGAGACTCAGTCCAAGGGATTCCTCTTCTCTGGCTGGTGCTTCTGGATGTTGAAATTCGCCTTTTTGGCTACCAAAAGGAGCTCTATCTAAACCAAGTGCAGACTCCTCTCTCTTGCTGGTGCTTAAACCGGAGCCCTCTCTTTCTGCTACAGGTACAGTAGACTGGTTGCGCCTAAAATCTACAAGGCTTTGATCCACAGGAGGCATTTCCCTCTCTGAAAAGTCCATAGGAGGAGCCATCTCTCTGCTCCTAAAATCCTGATCAGACCGAGACCTGTGCCTATTTCTGAAATCTGAGGATGGTGCGTTTCTGTTTCGGAAGTCCAGATCAGATGCGCCCATACCCCTGAAGTCCAAATCAGGTACGTCCCTATTTCTGAAGTCAGAATAGGAATGGTCTCTGCCCCTGTAGTCTAACTCAGGGACATCTCTCGCCCTAAAGTCCGAATGAGATCCATCTCGACCTCTGAAGTCCAGATCAAAAGACCCCCTCCCCCTGAAGTCTGACGGAGGCTCATCTCTGCCCCTGTAATCCATGTTATGTGCTTCCCTGTCCCTGTAGTTCATACGGAACGTCTCCCTGTTTCTGTAGTCCACTGAAGGAACGTCCCCACCCCTGAAGTCCATAGGTGGCCCTTCTCTCTCCCGGAAGTCTCCGGAGTACATATCTCTGCCCCTGTACTCAGAAGGGGGTGGTTCCCTGCCTCTGAAATCCAGCTGAGACTCATCTCTGCTCTGAAAGTCAGACGGTGGGAAATCTCTGCCCCTGAAATCGTGGTGCCCTTCCCTACCTCTGAGGTCACTACGTGGTCCATCTCTGGCTCCAAAGCTGAAAGAAGGTTCCTCTCTGTTGGCAAACTGAGGATTGAGGAGGCCTGCGAGTGCCTGGATATCAAAAGGAAGTGATTCTCTGCCAGAGAAGTTGCCAGAGTGTCTTTCTTGAGCATGACTATCAAGGGAAGGAGGATATTCCCTGTTCCACCCGGGAGCAAACCTTTCTTCTTGGCTCCCACTGTAGAAATAAAGACAGTATTATTCATAACGTGCTTAGAGTCTGAAATCTATACAGCAGCACATTCTTCTCTAAACTTTTATAGAGTGGTGTAACAGTCTAAGATCCGCAGAAGATATTGATGTTTGGCAGTTTAAGATGAGGCAGCATACGACAGATGTGAGAAAGTAAACTTGGGTGCTCCCATTTCAGCACAATTTCCAGAAGCACTCAACAGGGAAAACCTGCAATATTAATGGGTTAATGATGGTAGCAATCACATAGTCCTGCACTGCACACAGCTCTGCAGCTGTTCAAGGTTCCAGCAGCTGGCGTGCCTGTTTATTAGCATCACCAGCACATGCCTGGGAGGAACAACCTGAGCTTAAATTCTCTGGGCAGCATTACAGAGGGCTAACTTATCACATCGTCAGGAGGCACGCAAAAGCAAAGGTTACCAAACATGCTCTAGTAACACGCTACACAAAAGAGTTTACGCCTCCTTGTGCTGGAATCTAAACCAGTCAAATGCTAAAAGCTATCAGTTCAGACTTTGCAGATGCCTCACAAGAATATGCCAACAATCAGTGTTCGAGATTATCCTGCACTCCTGCCTCAAGACCAGCTGCCTTGCACCCTCTTTACAACACCACAACCACAAGTTCTTCTGATCTCTGCACACCACCACTCAGGAAGAGATTTCCTCTTACTACAGTTTTTTCCATTCTGTCTGTTTCTGAGATGAAGCTACCTGACTTTTCAGCTAAGTAGTACTTCAATATATTAAAAAAATAGAAAAATAAAATATTGAAGCAACACATTTTAAAGAAACACCAAATCCTACCCTAATCAGCGGGCATTTCCTTAGCAACTCCAGCAAGTTCTCTGAGTTTCACTGCGGGATCCCTCACCAACAAAACACATCTGCACAGCTAATCAAACTGCATTGGATTTACTAAGCTGCAAGCCCCTGGTTCACCACCACATAGAACAGAAGTTAAAACTCGGTTTGAGGATAGAATCGCCCATCCACCACAGTAAAGAATGATGCCAATAAAATCCAGTTCAAAAAACATCAGCGGAGCAGCACTGCTGGTATCACCACAAATCACGATCGCTCTCTCCCATCAATCCTGTTAAGACAGGTTCTGCAGGACACTGTTTTAAATTCACGACATCAGCTTTCTCAACACATTGCAGTCAGACAATTGTTTGAAATACTCTTATTTCAGGAGCCTACGGTATGCCAGGAGGAAGTACATTTATCATTCTGATTTTCAAATAACTGAGATGAAGGCGTGAGTAAAGGATGAAAGAGTTATGCACAACGGAGGAAAACCCTATCTCTTGGCGCCTCTGCTTTACTTCAGTTTTTATTCACCAAGCCCTGTTGCAAACACAGGGCCCAGTACCAAGCAGAGGAATATAAACTAAGAAAAACATCAGGCAGTGCAGGCCAGCTGCATATGCGTCTTTGCAACAGTTCCAGTGACATTCGAGAACGTCTCGTGAAGGAGCACAACAAATAACGTGGCGATCTATCGGTCTGCTTAACCTCACCGAGTGGACTCAACCCTTGAAGTTTTCATGAAATCCCATGTAGAATGAAAGTGGCAGTATTTCTGAGGTGGAGGGAAGCACCGTGGTTGAAGAGGATCAACATCAAACTATTGGGTGTTTCTCTTCCAGGTTTTAACATTACGTAACGCCGAAATCCGCGTGGTGTAACACCACCTTAGCTTTTAATAGCTAAACGCAGTATCACAAGAAAAGGTGGCGTGGAAAAGGAATAGAAATACTAAAAAGCAGCTGTCATTAAAAAAAAAAAACACAAACAAAACTTCACAAAAATGCACAAAGCTACACCGTGGCTTAACTTGCCTACTTTTCAGGAACGACACCTAGCTCCACAAGGAGCTCAGAAACTTTTAGCAGAATAACCTGTAGGAGGATGTGCAGGAATACTGGCAACCAGGAAGTTCTCATTGTTTCAGCAACATTCTTCAATGCAATAAACAAACGGTACGTTCCACTGCTTACCGAAAGGGCCCCGTTCTGTTGCCTTGTCGATGGTCTCCCCACATGTTCCCCCTGTCTGGTAGGTCTCCAGAAATGGGTAAGTCACTCTAAGAACACCACGACAGCACAACCTGCTGAGGAAATAACGTGACAGTAAGCCACAGGGCGATGAAAACACATCGCAGAAGAAAAACACTGCCGGTCAGTGGAAGGCGTGTGGGAACAGCCGAGACCCACCGATACGCACGGCCACCCTCGGGCAGGAATTACCTTAATGCTGTGTTTCTCCGTGTTCAAACTCACAAGCTTCAAATGACTTCTGAAACGAAACTGCCAATATGTGTGGGCAAACAATTTGATATTTGCTCTTGATTAACATAAAGCTTTCCAACATACTGTGCTGTCTGACACTACTCAGAGCAACTGGAAGTGTGAGAATCCCACAGTCTATAAACAGCAAGGCCCAGCGCTGAACAACAGTTTGCGATTAATGTTTAATCCAAACTATTTCTGCCAAAAGCGCTCTGCTGTTCAAGGAAACTATCACCGCTGCTGGCCTACTGTGCTTACTTTGCCCTCCAAAAGTAGGCAGATAACAGGGTGCGCTTCGCCAATAAATCTTTACAGGCTCTGCTGCCCAGTACTGCCCTAAAAGCTGAGTGCAACGGAGGTGGAAAATGCCACCTGCTTCCTCCCACCAGCCGCGAAGGGGAGGATTTCCTGGAGACTGCCAAAGCCAGGACTTCAAAAGGACTTCAAACGGGAAGAATTCGGGCCTTTCCCCCAAAAGGGCGGCAGCAGAGCCCAGAGCAGAATGCCGCTGCTAGCACCTCAGCGGTCTCCGACCCGCTCCCTGCAGCGGTTTCGGCAGTTCTTGTCGCAGAGCAGCCGGTGTGCCACGCAGGTCCCACCAGGCTACGCAGCGGATTCACGCCCCTCCGGAGCAGGTCCGAAGCGAGCTACCTGCAGTGTCTCCGCGGAACAGAGGACGGTACGGACAGCCGCCGCCGGGCCTCGTGAGAGCAGTAAATCTCAAAGAAAACCGCGCAACGCCCTGCTTCCTCCCGCTTCCAAAGGGCAGCGGGAGGGAAGGAGCGGGCTGGGACAGCCGCAGGCGGCAGCCACGCACGGGATCCCCCCCCCTACCCACCTCACAGGGCAGCCTCGGCGGGGCAGGGTGCCACCGGCCACCTCCCCGACCACCGCTCAAGAGCCCTCGACCTGCCTGAGAGCACCGGTCCCCTCGGTCCCCTCGCGGTTACGTGGCTCTTGCTGGCCGCGAGGACAGGCAAACGGAGGCGGCTGTGGCAGTCACCGTTCCGGCTGGTCGTCAGCAACCAGTCCTTCTACCTCCGACCCGTAGCAGCCTGCAGCCGTCTGCAGAGCTGGTGTTTCTTGGCCTTCCCTTCCCGGTTTCCTCCCCCACTCCAGTTTTCATCGAGCCCCCAAGCTTACCAATGCTTAAAAAAATCCCTTGCCAACTGGGAACTGTTTGGACACAACATTCAAATGATCAGATGGGGAAAAAACGCCACCAGACTGATAGCAGAGGTGGCGGGCATCAAGCAAGCCATGCAGCACCGGTACACGGTGACCGCTCGGTACCACAGGCAGCAAGACCGCTAAATCCATCCCTGCTGTGCCCCTGGCAAAGCGCGGCGCGTCAGCTCCGCCAGCTCGGGCTTTTCTGCATCGGCACTGGGGACAACCCTCCAAAAAGAGTTGAATTTAACCCCGGCTACTTCAGCGGTGTGGTTTATTACGCAGCCTCACAGAACAAGGCGACAGCACGTGGCCAGCACCTCCCGAGAGGGGCTCCCACTGCCGCCGAGGCCCAGCCGGATCCAAGCGCTCCAGGCGAGGTGCTGCGTGAGGCGGCACCACTGGGACCTGCCCTCCCGAGCACCAGGTAATTCGCTGCCAGCTCAGCCCCCCCCGTTCTGCTCGCCGCCTCTCGGGGTCTGACCCGACCCGCAAAGGGGACGTGACCGGGCCCCAGAGCTGAGCAGGCAGAAGGAAATCCAGGAAGAGGAACTGCAACCTGCTGACGTCTCTCCGTAGCGCGACAAACAGGAGGCGAGAGCAGGATCCCACCCCCTCGCCCCACGGCGCGAGCGGACAGGGCAGGGGGAGGAAGGCTGCTTTGCCACAGACAGACCAACAGAGCCTGGGGACGGGACCGGGCCGGGCCAGCAGGAAAGCAGAGCAAAAATCCACCCTCGAGCGCTAGGAACTACGCGCCAATTAGTTTTGGCGCGCTTCAGTCACAACCGCGCACCTGGAGGAGATGGCAACACAGCAAGTTTCCAAATGACACAACAGCACGGCCGCAGCAAACGCAGCGCGGTCTGGTGGCTCACAGAGCCCAGATCTACAGCTCTTTTAAGGCAGTAATCGGCTGCTACAGTTACGCTGACTATTCAGGAGGGCTGATGCGAGCGTACGCTGTGCCTGCCTCCTCCCACAGCCCTCCCAGCGGGCAGGAGACACCGAGGTGCGCGGAGGTGCCAGCCCGAGGGGGCTCGGGCTGCTCCCTGGGACACAGCCCCCGTCCTCTCAGCGCACCCCAGACGGCCCCGTGACCGCTGCTGCCCCTTCAGGGACGTTTCCGACCCTGCCTCCCAAACCGCCCAGGCCGAGCCCGACAGCAGACTCTGTCCTTTTGGCTATCTTACTTAAACTTCCATCATAATCGGACAGAATAAAGGGCTTGTGTAGCTGAGCCAGACCAAGCAGCTGTTCTTCCGAGGGGATAAATAATGACTTCTGCCAAGGGGCAGAGCAAGAAGCGCCAGCAAGGTCCTCAAGCACCTCCTCGTCCGCCTCCACCGAGAGACTCACCCCCGACACTCTGCACGCTGCTTTCCAAAGCAGGGAGAGGGAGGAGCAGTCGGGGATGGATCGGGCACGCCGAAGTCTCAAAGAGACGACGTTTTGCGAGGAAACGCTCTGATATTCACAACTTCTCCCCGAATAGATTTCACCAAGGCTGCCAAACGTGGTTATTTATAGACCGTGAGGAAGCCAAATACAGACACAGGCAGGGCTCTGCCCACAGGACAGAGGAAGCGATGTGCTGACGAACAACGCTTTGCACCCAGCAAAGTTCCCGTGAGGCTAAAGAAAGGGAAAAGCCTGCAAGAGACAAGCACAGCAGGAGCTACGGACGAAAACCTTCCCCCGAGCTGTAGCAATCGAAGTTAGCCACGAGAGCTCCTTCTTTCCCTTTCTCAAGCGGAAAGCGTCCTGTCTGCAAGCGCAGAAATAACAAAACCGCGTCCCTGGTGCTGGGAAGTGAGAGGGGAGGCGGTCACGGCAGCTCGCGCAGGCCGGAGGGCTTCCCCTGAACACGTACCCACCCGGCTGCAAACGCCTCCTGGCTGCGCGCCGACCGAGAAGCCTGCATCAGAAACGACCGGGCCCCGTTCCAGCCCCCCCCCCCGACCCCCGCCGAGCCCCTCACCTCGCCGGGCCCCCGGGGCCTCCCCAGCCCCTTCCCGACCGGAGGCCGCCGGGCGGGGACAGCAGCGGGACGCCCCCTGCGCAGCCCGTCCGAGGGGAGCGGCGGCGGGCCCCGACCCCCGGAACCGCGGGGCCGGGAGAGCGGAGCGCGGCGGCCGCGAGAACGCGCGGCGATTGTGACCGAGGCCTGGGGAAACCGCCCGGCGCCGCGGGGCGGGGGGCGGCGGGGGGCAGCTCCCGGCCCCGCCCCGCGGCCCGGTACCGGGGGGAGCGCCCGCCCCGCCGTCCCGGGAGGCCCCGCGCCAGCCGCCGCCCCCACGGCCGCCCCCACGGCCGCCCCCGCCGCCGCGGGCCGCTCGCGGCCGCCGGCGCCCCCCCCCCGGCACAGCCCCGGCCCCGCGAGGCCCCGCGAGGCGCCGCCGCCGCCCCTCACCTCCGCCGCCGCCGCCGCGCCAGGCCCAGCGCTCCGCTGAGGGGAACCGGAACTTCCGCGAGCTTCCTCTGCCCCGCCCCGCGGCACCCTGGGAAGCGGAGTCCGGCCGCCGCACTACGGCTCCCGGCATGCCCACGCGGCGGTGCCGCTTGGACTGCGTTTCCCGACGTGCTCCGCGCGGCGGCGAGGGGCTGCTGGGAGATGCAGTCGCGCTGCGTGGGCGGCGAGCGGGGTAGGACGCGCGCAAGGACTACAACCCCCAGAGAGCCGCGCGGCCGGCGGGGCGGGGCAGCGGCGTGGGGCTCGGGGCGGGGCGGGGCGGGGCGGGGCGGGCGCCGCGATGGCAGCGGCGGAGGGGCGGGGGGGGGGCCGGGAGCGGGTCAGGGTCAGGGAGCGGGGCCGGGAGCGGCCGGGTGGCGGCCGCCAGCCCTCCCCGCGCTGCCCGCTCCGCCTAGGCCCGTGCCCCCGCGCTGCCCGCCCGGGCCGCCGGTGCTGACGGGAGGAGCCGCGAAGGTCGGTGCGCGTCCGCCGGGCCCCGCCGTGCCCCCGGGGCCCCGGGACGGGGCTGGGAGCCGGGCTCGGGGGACCCCCGGGGGGGGCGGGAGCGGCCCCGAGCGGGGCTGGGCGACGGGAGCCGCCCCCTGCCCCGTCCCCTGCCCCGTCCCGTGCCCGCCCCCTGCCCCGTCCCCGTGCCCGTCCCCTCCCCGTGCCCCGGGCCCCCCCCCGGCCCCCAGGCCCTGTGCCCACCAGGAGCCGCCGCAGCCCCCGGACGAGCGGAGCCCCCCGCTGGCTGCGAGGGCCCCAACCCCGCTCTGCAAACAGGGGGTGCCGGGGGGTTGTGCAGGGCCTGCCCCTGCCCCTGCTCCCTGAGCCCACCGGGGAGATCGGGGCCAGGCCCGGCTGAAAGGTGCAGGGGGCCTGGAAGGAGCCGGGGCCGCGGGGGGAGGAAATCCTGCTGGATTAGCGCGGCTTTCCTGGCGGCTCACCGGGGCGCCGGGCTCCCTGCTGAGCCAGCAGGACGCCGACACGGCCCCGAGGCAGGGTCCCCGCGGGGAGCGGGGCCTTTCGGGCTGGGGGAGCGGAGGGCTGACGGCGTGGGGTCCCCCGCAGGTCCTGCCCCGAGGAATGGCTGCGGATGTCCACAAGAGGAAAGGCGGGGAAGTGCCCGACGGGTCCCTGGCGCCGGGAGATGGGCAGCACGCAGAGAGGTCCGAGAGCCCCACGCCAGGGCTGGCACAGGGGACGGAGCCGGGTAAGGAAGGGGCAGAGCTCGCGGCAGGGCTGAGAGGAACGAGCGGGTCCTCGTCCCACAGGCCGGGCCCTCCTCAGCCCTGCTGCCAGCCTCTGGGCGCCGTGGGACGGCGGGACGGGATGGGGGCCGACACGGGGAAGGAAAGCAGCTCCCTCCCTGACGCCCTCTGTCCCTTCTGTCCCCTCCGTCTGCTGCGAAGGGGATGGGCGTGTGGACACTGCTCCCTTGTTCCCAGGGGCGGGCCAGGAGGGAGCCATGTTCGTGCACACCCGCTCCTACGAGGACCTGACGAGTCCCGAGGACGGGGGGGCTGTGGCGCGGAGCCCGGAGGAGAGGCGGGGGGAGCCGGCCGAGCCGACCAGCATGGAGCAGATCAGCAAGGACTTCAGCGAGCTGAGCACGCAGCTCACGGGCATGGCCCTCGACCTGGAGGAGGAGATGAGGCAGGGCAAGGAGGGGAAGTTGGAGCCATCCCCGCAGGCCATGCGCCACGACTCGGTGCTGTCGGGCAAGGAGGAGGAGGACGTGACCATGGACGCCTGGCGCATGCATCGGAAGCACGTCTTTGTGCTGAGCGAGGCTGGCAAGCCTGTGTACTCCCGCTATGGGTCTGAGGAGGCCCTCTCCAGCACCATGGGTGTTATGATGGCCCTGGTGTCCTTCCTGGAGGCCGACAAAAACGCCATCCGCTCCATCCACGCAGGTACCGAGCCGGGGGGGAGTGGGGCGGGGTGGTGTTGCAGCCTGCCATGGTGTCCCTGCCCACATCGTCCAGGGGTTCACACGGCAGTGCCCAGCCCGTGCTCCTGCCACCGTGGGCCGTCCTAGCTGTCCCCAGGGGCAGGTTGGTGGCTGGGGGGAGGCGGGAGCAGAGCCCATCTGCACTGCAGGCTGGGCACTCAGGCTGACCGGTCTGTCCCCACCCATGGGGACTCCCTCCCGAGCAGATGGCTACAAGGTGGTCTTTGTACGGAGGAGCCCGCTGGTGCTGGTGGCAGTGGCGCGGACCCGGCAGTCGGAGCAGGAGATCGCCCACGAGCTGCTGTACATCTACTACCAGATCCTGAGCCTGCTCACCTGGACCCAGCTCAACCACATCTTCCAGCAGAAGCAGAACTACGACCTGCGCAGGCTCCTCGCCGGCTCCGAGCGCATCACCGACAACCTGCTGGACCTTATGGCCCACGACCCCAGCTTCCTCATGGGTGCTGTGCGCTGCCTGCCCTTGGCCGCCAGCGTCCGGGACGCCGTGAGCACCAGCCTCCAGCAGGCCAAGGCCAAGAGCTTGGTCTTCTCCATCCTCCTGTCAGGGAACCAGCTGGTGTCTCTCGTGAGGAAGAAGGATCAGTTCCTCCACCCCATTGACCTCCATCTGCTCTTCAACCTCATCAGTTCCTCTTCCTCCTTCCGGGAGGGCGAAGCCTGGACTCCCATTTGCCTCCCCAAGTTCAACTCCAGTGGCTTCTTCCACGCCCACATCTCCTACCTGGAGCAGGAGATGGACCTGTGCCTCCTGCTGGTCTCCACTGACCGCGAGGACTTCTTCACCGTCTCCGACTGCAAGAGGCGCTTCCAGGAGCGCCTGCGGCGGCGGGGGGTGCACCACGCTCTGCAGGAGGCCCTTCGCACCCCCTTCTACAGCGTGGCCCAGGTGGGCATCCCCGACCTCCGGCACTTCATCTACAAGTCCAAGAGCTCGGGGCTCTTCACCAGGTGAGGAGGCCGGGAGAGCACCGACTGGGGAACCGTCGGGCCACTGTGTGGGCACGGGGCAAAGCTTCTCCGTGAATCCCCTTCTCCGAGGAACGCGGGGGGCTAACAAGGCGCTGTGTTCCTGCAGCCCGGAGATCGAGGCACCCTACGTGCGGGAGGAGGAGAAGGAAAGGCTCCTGGGGCTCTACCAGTACCTCCACAGCCGGGCTCACAACTCGTCGCGCCCCCTGAAGAACATCTACTTCACGGGCCCACGTGAAAACCTCCTGGCTTGGGTAAGGGCTGTCTTCAGAGTCTGGGTGACCCCAACCTTGCAGTCCTGCATGGCAGAGCAGGGCTGGTGGCACAAAACAGCACCGGTGGCACAACACAGCACTGGCTCTGTGGTCACCGGGGCAGCCCCCAGCGCACGCGTGGCCCTTTCGGGGGTTCCTGTGCCAGGGGGCGGCAGGCCAGCCATTTAGGGTGCCCTGCTGCCACCCCGTGTCTCTGCTCGGGAGCCCCTGTGCCGTCCCTGGCGGCCCACGGGGGGACGTGCAGTACCAGCCCCCCGTGGGGATGCGCAGATGCGTGCCCATCCCCATTTCTTCACCCAGGTCACCAGCGCCTTCGAGCTCTACATATGCTACAGTCCCCTGGGGACCAAGGCGGGCGCCATCAGCGCTGTCAACAAGCTCATGAAGTGGATCCGCAAGGAGGAAGACCGACTCTTCATCCTCACGCCCCAGACGTACTGACGGGCATCTCCCAGGGCACGGTGCCAGATGGGGCACCCCGCGGCGCTGGGCGACCCGGCCCCGGGGGAGGCGCGGGCTGTGAGCCAGGGGAGAGGGCACGGTGGGACCCCGAGAGCACGGGGAAACCCGCCCGTGGGACTGTCAGCCGTGGGTGTGGGAGATGGGGTGCGGAGCTGCCCGGGGACTGGGGTGAGCAGGGCTTTCTCGCACCTGCAGGCAGTGCCCACCTCGTCTGGGGGGGGCTGCCCTTCCTCTGCGATCCCCGGCTCCATCCCTTTTTTGCTGCTGCGCCCGCAGAGGGCGGGTGACACCACCCAGCTGGGGACAGGGCTGGCTGGGGGGGCACTGCCAGCGCTGCTCCTCTCCCTCCTTTGGGGGAGCCGGGTCCCCGAAGGCCAGGCAGCCCCCGATGGTCCCGGGCTCCTGCCCTGGCTGGGAGCCGGGGGGTTTGTCCCCTCGGCATCTGCGTGTGCCCGCACCCTTCCCAGCGCGGCCACGCCGAGGCTGTCTCGTCCTCGGGAGGGCGGGGAGGCAGGGTGGTAGGTCAGCCTGCCCCGGCGGGGGCACTGGGGTCCTGCCCGTGGGGACGTGGAGCAGCCCCCGAGAGACGCAGGGTGCGGGGGTGTCAGTCGCTGTGCTCGTGGTGCTGGCTCCAAACGGGCAGCCCCGACGCGGCTCCCTCAGAGCCCTTTCTGGCACGGGGCCGCGGTGGGACTTCGCCTTGTCGTGGGGTCCCCTGAACCCCCCCCCAAAAAACAGCCACTCAAGCTGGGCTTGCTGTGCAAGGCCCCCTCCTTCCTGCTGCCACCGGGCACCGGCGTGGGGCTGAGCACCCCCAGGCGCCGCGGCAGCCGGGTGCCCCCTGCGAAGCACAGCCCGACGCTGCCTTTGGGGGCTGCCGGCCGTGCGCGGGGGCGGGTGTTCGAGGAGGGGGAGAGCCCCCACGGAGACCCCGAGGGAGCCGGGAGGAACCCGGCAGGGCTCGCGGGGGGGACCCCGCTCCCGTAGTTGTGCTCCTGCCAGGCTGTAATCGCTCGTCTCTGCTCATAAACATTATCTGGACCCGGAGGCGAGTCTCAGCGCGTTCGTGTCCGCGTGCCAAAGGCCACCTGGGGGGCTGGGTGACAGCTCCCCGCTCCCGCCGATTTTGGGGCTGGGAGCGGCTGGGATGAGCAGGCTGGGGCCAGCCCGTGTCGAAACCGGGAGGGAGCCCGGAGGAAGGAGCCGTTGGGCAAGGCTCGAAGGCAGCGCAACTGCAGGGCTTTTGCGCAACGCGGGGCAGGAGCCGGGTGTCGGAGGGAAGGCGAGGTCGCTATCGGCGCGTCCAGCCCCTCCCTGGGAGCAAAGTCCCCCGCGGATCCGGCAGCCGGGCCCTGTCCTGCCCGGCTGCGGGAGGAGAAGCCCCCGGTCCCACAGCCGAGGCTGGGATTTGGGGATGAATCCGTGCTTTTCACTGCGGGGGTGAAAAACGCCTTTCCTCCACGGGGCCCGGCACCGACGCGGCACCTCCTGCAAGCGGCCCATGACCGGGGCGGGGGGGACCCGTGCTCACCGGGCAGGGGGGCTCAGAGCAGCGGGACGTGGCGTGGGGGGACCGGGGCTCCGCGGCCGTCGGGGCGTTCCTTTCCCCTCCGCGGCTCGCCCGGGCTCCCCTCGCCCCGGTCCCGACCGGCCCCCGGGGAGCCCCGCGCGGGGCGGGGGCAGGGCCCGCCCCGGGCCGGCCCCGCTCTGCTCCGCCCCGGCACGGCCCGGCACGGCCCGGCACGGCACGGCACGGCTCGCCGCGCAGCGACCAGGTGAGCGCCCGGCCCGGCTCGGCTCGGCTCGGCTCGGCTCGGCTCGGTACCGGCCGGCTCGGCGCGGACAGGGCGGCGGAGCCCGGTTCTGGCACGGGACAGCCGCGGGGAAGGCGGGCGGGGACAGCCGGATCCGGGCTGGGGACTACCGGGGCGAGGCGGGGGGGTGGCGGGGGGCTCGTCCCGGGTCCCCGCGCTGTCCCTGCGGGGCTGGCAGGGGTCCCCAGCGCCGCCCTGGTGAGCTGGAGGGGGTCCCCTTTTGGGTCCCCGTCCCCAGGCAGGGACGTGTCCGGGGAGGGGGGCAGCCGGCAGGATTTGCCCCCCTGCCGGAGGCTTGTGGTGCTCGGGAAGGGGCTCGCTGTGGCCGATCCCCCCGGCAGCACCCAGCGCGTGGCCGTGGGCAGCCCGGCACCGGTGGCACACCGGCCCCCGTCCTCGCCTGCCGCAGCGCTTCCAGCCCTTCTCCTGGTGTTCCCGCAGGTGCAATGCTGACCCGGCCTCCACGTGTCCCGGCCCCGCGTGGCGCTGAGCGCCATCGATAACCCCGTGCTGGTGGCAGCATGGGGCTGTTGTGCCGCACGCGCCTCTTGCTCGCCCTCGCCCTGGCCCCGCTGCTTGCCGACGCCTGGCAGTGCCCCCACATCCCCTACAGCTCCACCAGGAACTTCTCCGTCCCCTACACGCTGCCCAGCTTCGATGCTGGCGGCCCCGTGCAGAACGTCGCTGTCTTCGCCGACCCGGCCACCATTTTCGTGGCCGTCCGCAACCGCATCTTGGTGGCCGGCCCCGAGCTGCGCCTCCGCTCCGTCCTCGTCACCGGCCCCACAGGCAGCGCTGAGTGCGAGATCTGCCGCCTGTGCCCAGCCGCCGTGGGCAGCCCTGGCCCCGAGGACGTGGACAACATCCTGCTGCTGCTGGACCCGCAGGAGCCGTGGCTGTACAGCTGCGGCACCGCACGGCACGGGCTCTGCTACCAGCACCAGCTGGAGGTGCGTGGCAGCGAGGTCACCATCGTGGCCACCCACTGCCTGTACTCTGCCACAGGCAACAGCCCTGCGTCTTGCCCCGACTGCGTGGCCAGCCCCTTGGGGACCAGCGGCACCGTGGTGGCCGACCCCTACTCTTCCTTCTTCTACCTCGGCTCCACCATCAACAGCAGCGTGGCGGCGCGCTACAGCCCGCAGTCGGTGTCGGTCCGCAGGCTGAAGGGCACGCTGGACGGCTTCGCGGACACCTTCCAGTGGCTGACGGTGCTGCCGCCCTACCAGGACGCCTACCCCATCCACTATGTGCACTCCTTCACTGACGGCGAGCACGTCTACTTCCTGATGGTGCAGCCTGAGTGTCCCGGCTCGGCGTCGTACCACACGCGCCTGGCGCGGCTCAGCACCAGCGAGCACGACCTGCGCCGCTACCGCGAGCTGGTCCTCGACTGCCGCTTTGAGTCCAAGCGGCGCCGGCGCAGTGCCGAGGAGGACACCGAGCGCGACGTGGCCTACAACGTGCTGCAGGCCGCCCACGCCACCCGCCCCGGTGAGCGCCTGGCCCGTGACCTCGGCATCGACAGCTCCGAGATGGTTTTGTTCGGCGCCTTCGCTGAGAGCCAGCCGGAGAGCCCGGCGCCGCAGGACAACTCGGCCGTCTGCGCCTTCCCCCTGCGCCTGCTCAACCAGGCCATCGAGGAGGGGATGGACAAGTGCTGCGGCACCGGTGTGCAGACGCTGAGGCGGGGGCTCGGCTTCTTCCAGCCGCAGGAGTACTGTCCGCACAACGTGAGTCCTGGCGAGGGGGCTCGGGACCTGCCGGGGAGCGCTCAGGGGTGGGCCTGGGTTGGGGTGCCTGAGTCTGTGCTGCCAGCCCCCCCGCCGCGGGTTTGTTGCGGGGACACGGTGCTTTGCCCACTTCTTCACATTTCTTGGCTATGCTGGCAGTGGCAGGATCTGGATGCACTCACTGCGTGGGGACCCCCCACTTGCCGAGCCGTGTGCTGCTGCCCGTGGCGGGGGCACAACGTCCCCTCCCCTCCGTCTACATGGTGACGTCCCCAGGGCTGCCCCGGCCCCCTCGTCACCATCCCCAGCGCCGCGGTGTTTACGGCCACGCTCTCCAGCTTGTTTATGAACGAGCAGAGAGAAGGCAGCGGGGGGCCCCCGTCCTCCCCGGCGAGCCGCTGCGCCATGCCCGGCCAGCCGCGGGGCTGCTGCGCTGCCCGAGCAAACAAACCGCGGGCGGAAGCGCCGTGAGTCACCCCGCCGGCCCCGTGGGGCAGGAACACGGCGTCTCAGGAACAAGCCTCGGCACAGCTGCGCTGCAGGGACGGGGCAGGGTGGGTGCCAGCGCGCGTGGCACGAGCCTGCCTGTTCTCAGCCGGGGCGAGGCGCGGCTGCATCTCCTCCTTTTCCCGGCAGCACGCGGCTTGCCGCCGCTCTGTGTCACGCTGCCAGGAAGGGGACTCCGGTGCCCAGCACCCATAAGTGGTCCTAGGGGTGCCCCGTGGGGCACACCGGGGTTTGGCGTCCCCCTTCGCCCCGAGCCCCGGTGGATTTAGGGGGCTGGCGCTGCGTCGGCGCCCCCACCCCGCGGTGCCGGTGCTGATAACCACGTCCAGATGTGGAGGGGGGGCAGGGCAGGATCTGACGCTGCTCAGGGGTGTTGTGGTGGGGGGGGACATCCTCCAAAATCCCTGCTTGCTTTTTGCAGCCCGGAGTGGGGATCGGGTAATCGGGTGTTTGCCCGCCTAGGTGCTTGGCCCCCAAATATCTCATCGACGTGTGTGCTCTAGGCTCGCCCCCACACCCACGGGTGCTGGGGTGGGGGGGAGCAGGGATCGGGGTGCTGGGGCTGGCTTTGAGGTGCCGCCACTGTGCTCGGTTGCAGGTGAACCTCTCGGCACCGGTGACCGACACCAGCTGCTGGGACCAGCCCACCCTTGTCCCCGCCACCTCCCACAAGGTGGACTTGTTCAACGGGCGCCTGGCCGGCATCCTCCTCACCTCCATCTTCGTCTCCGTCCTCGAGAACGTCACCGTGGCCCACCTGGGCACGGCGCAGGGACGCATCCTGCAGGTGGGTGCTGGCTGTAGGCCGGGGCGGGGTGCGGGGTGCCGGGGGCGCACTGAGCCCCGCTCCCCGCCCCGCTGCAGATGGTGCTGCAGCGCTCCAGCTCCTATGTCGTCGCCTTGGCCAACTTCTCGCTGGAGGAGCCGGCGCCGCTGCGGCACGCGGTGAGGCTGCAGGAGGACTCGCTGCTCTTCGCCGCTGCCACCAAGGTGAGCAAGGGGGGCCGGGGCGGGACGTGGGGCCAGGCCCCCCGCGCCCTCTGCTCACCTCCGTTCGGTGTCCCCAGGTGTGGCGCGTGAATGTCACCGGCCCGGGCTGCCGCCACTTCTTGACGTGCGACCGCTGCCTGCGTGCCGAGCGCTTCATGGGCTGTGGCTGGTGTGGGGATGGGTGCGCACGGAGCCACGAGTGTAACGGCACCTGGGTCCGGGACAGCTGCCCGCCCGTCCTCACCAATGTAGGTCCGCGGCGGTGCCCGTGGCCCCGTGGGGACCTCCTGGAATCGGGCAGGGGGGTGGGGAGGGAGGTGGAACATGGGGCGACATGCGGTGGGACCCCTCCTCAGGTCGGGCATCGTGCCCACTGGGGAGGGAGCTCCCCGTGGCCATCGCGTGCTCTCGCTGCCTGTCCCGCAGTTCCACCCCAGGAGCGCACCGCTGCGGGGCCGGACGAGGGTGACGCTCTGCGGCACGACCTTCCGCTCCCTGCCGGACCCCGCTGCCCACCGCCGCCCCCTCAGCTCCTACCGGGTGGCAGTGGGAGGGCGAAGCTGCGCCGTGCTGCTGAACGAGAGCTGGGTCTACAGGTGCCGTGCCAGGGAGGAGAACGTGGGTGGGATGTTTGTTCCCCCCTCCCCGTCCCGCTGCTGACCCCTGCCGCCCCGCAGGCCGCTGCCCGCCTCCCGCCTCAAGGACTTCGTGGACGTGCTGGTGTGTGCCCTGGAGCCTGGGGGGCCGGCGGTGGTGGGGCCGGCCGACGTGGTGCTCAGCGTGATGGAGCCCCCCAGGGCCTCAGGCTTCAGTGTCCAGGGCTCTGCCACCCTCGGCGGCTTCATCTTCGTGGTAACGTCCCCATACCGGCAGTGATGCCAGCCGCGGGATGGCGCGGGCTGGGCGCTGGTTTGGGTGGGGGCACTGGTTCACTGCCCGCCCCGCTGCCCCCGTCTCTGCCCAGGAGCCCCAGGTCAGCACCCTGCACCCCAGCTTCGGTCCCCAGGGCGGTGGCACCCTCCTGTCCCTCTGTGGCACCCACCTCTTGGCGGGGAGCAGCTGGGAAGTGACGGTCAACGGCTCCAAGTGTCCTCTGGCTGTGCAGCCCAGGTATGCCCCGGCCATCATCCCTGGCCATCGTGGGGTCCCTGGCACGAGGATGGGCATGAGGCCGCCCACGCGGTCCCGCTGTCCCCTCCAGCCCCCGGCACTATGTCCCCAGCCAGGGCGACGAGGAGATTCGATGCACGGCTCCCGCTGCCGCCCACCTGGGCGCAGCCTCTGTAGCCCTGTGGATTGATGGGGAGGAGTTCCCAGCCCCGCTGCCCTTCCAGTACCGCCCCGACCCCTCCGTCTGGGGCATCATCCCCAACTGCAGCTACGGGTGAGTGTGTGGGGACACCTCTGGCCTTATCCCCCCAGGCTGGGTTGGCTGAGGTGGTGGGGACTGCGTGCACCCCGGGGACCACTTGCACCCCAGTGCTCTGACCCCTGCCCACCACAGGGGCTCAATGCTCACCCTCATCGGCTCCCACCTGGACTCGATGTATCGCACCAAGATCCTCTTTGAGGCTGGTGGCGTGAAGACCGAAACCACGGTAAGTGCCGAGTCAGGAGGCTGTCACCCCGGAGGTGTCCCCGGCCGTGTCAGCAGCCCAGCACCTGCCCGCAGGAGTGCGAGGGCCCGCAGCTGCCCGAACGGCTGCTGTGCCGCAGCCCAGCTTTCCCCTTCGAGACCCAGCTGGAGACGGTGCTTGGGAACCTGAGCGTGCTGCTGGACGGCGCTGCTGGCCGCCGGCTCTTCCGCCTGCGCTACTTCCCCCTGCCCCACGTCTTCCCCTTCGAGCAGCAGGGCCAGCGCCGGCAGTACCGCCTCAAACCTGGTGATGATGAGGTCGAGGTGCATGTATGTGGGGGAGCGGGGCGCGCGGGGGGGTGATGCCGGGGCCGGCCGGGCTCAGCGCTGTCTGTCTGGACAGCAACGGGGGCTGGACGCCGTGGCCGGCTGCATGAACATCACCATGACAGTGGAGGGCCAGGACTGCCACCCCAACGTGCTGAAGAACAAGGTGATGTGCCACGTGCCCCACAACCTACGCGTGCCCCCGGATGGGGCCTGTGTGCAGGTAGGCACCCCCCAGTACCCCCCCCTCCCCGTGCCCTGCTCCCTCTGGCCCCACTGAGCCCCCGCTCCCCCAGATCTGCGTGAATGGCGACTGCCAGGAGCTGGGCCGGGTGCTGGCCACCTCCTCGCTGGACCTGGCCGCCAGCCTGGCCCTGGGCACCGGTGTCACCTTCCTGGTCTGCTGCATCCTGGCTGCTGTGCTGCTCCGCTGGCACTGGAGGAAGAGGAGGGGTGAGTGCCGCTGCTAGCCGGCTGTCCCAGAGCCACCCCGTGCCTGCAGTGCCACCCCGTGCCCACGGTGCCACCCCCTGCCCGCGGTGCCACCCCGTGCCCTGCCCACAGGGACGGAGAACCTGGAGCTGCTGGTGCACCCCGGCCGGAGCAATGCCCCTGCCACCACCCAGCACTTCGGTGTTGACTACCGGGACGTGTGGGGTAAGCGGTGCTGGGGTGAGCGTGTCGGGGTGCTGGGGCCGTGCCTGGTGCCTGATGGTGCCTTTGCCTGCGGTGGCAGCACTGCCCGCTGCAGGCAGCCCCGTCCTGGCCAGGCCCCGTGCGCACGTTGCCACTGCTGCGGGCGGCGGCTCCCCGGTGCCCCTGCTCAGGTCCACGTCCTGCTGCCTGGAGGACCTGCGGCCGGAGCTGCTGGAGGAGGTGAAGGACATCCTCATCCCCGAGGAGCGGCTCGTCACCCACTGCCACCGGGTCATCGGCAAAGGTGACAACTCGCCCCGGGGCAGCTTGGCCGTGGCATCACCTACGGGCCCCCCAGCTTCACTGCCGCCTGTCCCCGCAGGGCACTTCGGGAGCGTGTACCACGGCACCTACACGGACCCGCTGCTGGGTGCCCTGCACTGCGCCATCAAGTCCCTGCACCGTGAGTCAGCGCCCGCTCCCGCGCCCCAGCCCCGTGGCACGGCGCCCCACGGCTCGGCTCCCCGCAGGTATCACGGACGTGGAGGAGGTGGAGGAGTTCCTGCGTGAGGGCATCCTGATGAAGAGCTTCCACCACCCGCACGTGCTCTCGCTGCTGGGGGTCTGCCTGCCCCGCCACGGGCTGCCCCTCGTCGTCCTGCCCTACATGCGCCACGGGGACCTGCGGCACTTCATCCGCACCCAGGAGCGGGTATGGGGGTGCCCGGGGCGTGGGGGGGGGGAGGATGAGCTCACCTCGCTCACTGCTCCTACCCCACAGAGCCCCACGGTGAAGGATCTCATCAGCTTCGGGCTCCAGGTGGCCCTGGGCATGGAGTACCTGGCCCAGAAAAAGTTTGTGCACCGGGACCTGGCGGCCAGGAACTGCATGTGAGTGCGGCCGGCCTGAGGGTGCCCCCACCCCCAGCACCCCGACGTGTCCCAGGCTGCAGCGGGCACCCTGGGGTGCTGCCCCCGACCCTTCCCCGCAGGCTGGATGAGATGCTGACGGTGAAGGTGGCTGACTTCGGGCTGGCGCGGGATGTGTTCGGCAAGGAGTACTACAGCATCCAGCAGCACCGGCACGCCAAGTTGCCCGTCAAGTGGATGGCGCTGGAGAGCCTGCAGACCCAAAAATTCACCACCAAGTCGGACGTGGTAGGCGCATCCCCCCTTCCCGTCCCCTGTCCCCGTCCCCGTCCCCATCCCCCTGCCCCGACACTCTGCTCCGCAGTGGTCCTTCGGGGTGCTCATGTGGGAGCTGCTGACGCGGGGCGCGTCGCCGTACGCCGAGGTGGATCCCTACGACATGGCCCGCTACCTGCTGCAGGGGAGGCGCCTGCCGCAGCCCCAGCCCTGCCCCGACGCACTGTGAGTGGGGCAGGGGAGGGGGGCACGGCGGCAGGACCCCCCCCTGGGGGTGCTGCTGGTGCTAACGGGAACATCGGGGCAGGTACGGGGTGATGCTGAGCTGCTGGGCGCCCGCACCCGAGGAGAGGCCGTCCTTCTCAGGGCTGGTGGGCGAGCTGGAACGCGTGCTGGCCTCGCTGGAGGGCGAGCGCTACGTCAACCTGGCCGTCACCTACGTCAACCTGGAGAGCGGCCCCCTTTACCCCCCCACCCCCTGGGGCCAGCTGCCTGACAGCGAGGATGAGGAGGGTGCTGAAGATGAGGACAAGGACGTGGCCGTGTGCTGATGGACGCTCCGCTCGGTGGGGTCTCCTGGGTCCCTGCACCCTGTAGGAGCACGCCCCCAGGGAGGGACGTGGGGCGCAGCTGGGTGCCGTGCGGCACCCTGCCCGCGGGGTGGGTGCTGGGGCGCTGGGTGCTGCTCTCCTGTGCCTCGACGGGACCCCCGTGGTGTCCCTCAGACCCAGTCTGGTGCCATCTCGGTGCTGCGGGCCCTGTGCTCAGCACCAGCGAGTGCTATGGGGCAGCCTGAGCCAATGAGGTGTCCCAAGGGGTTTTGGTCCCCCCCCCGGAGAAATTCAGCGTTTTCTGGTTGAATGACTGATAAAAAAATGAATTTTATTTTTCCCTGGTGAGTGCCGTGTGCTCTGCCGGTGGCGGGTGCTGGGGCGGGGGCCGGGGGCGCCCACCGTTCCCGTGCCAGCCACGGGAGGGCACCTGCGGGCCGGTGCCAGGGCCACCCCATGTCCCCAGGGGCCACCCAGGAGGGAGGTGACACCGGGAGACGTTGGACACAAACCTTCTCCCTGCCTTCTGCGGCAAAGCGCAGCCTTGGCAGCTCTGCCAGCAGCTCCTGCACCAGGGGGTGCAGCAGGGGTGCCCCCAGGGCCTGCCTTTGGGCACGGGGACGCGCTGCTGGTGGCACCGTGGCAGCGGGCACCGTGTCACCCCCCAGTGCCACCAGCCGCCGGGCACTGCTGCCCACCCTGCGTGGGACCGGGGCTGGGGGGACAACCAGCGCGCACTGCGGCGGGGCGATCCTGATCCTCTGCGGGACCCGGGGGACAGGGCCCGGGGGGGACATCGGTGACGCTTGGCAAAGCGGGAGCCACCAAAACGTGCCCGCAGCCTGCGCTGGCTTGAAATAACCCCTGCTCGGCTGCTCGTTAAGCAGCGCTGCAGCCCGGGGCCACGTCAGCTCCCATCAGCAGAGCTGTCCGTCCCCGGCAGCACCTCGCACCTGCACCGGCCGCTCGCGGGAGGGTATTTTTAGCCGCAGCTCCCAGCAGCGCTGCCTCAGTTTCCCCGCGGCGGGGCTGCGCCACCTGGGTGCGGGGGTCCCCGTGGCCCCAGCGCCGCAGTTTTGGGTGAGCCGCCGAGTTGCTGTGGCAACGGGAAGGGCTGAACCCGAAGCGGGAGGCGAGCGGGGATGCGGGGATGTGGGGCGGCAGGGACGGAGGGAGGGGGATCGGGGGGGCACGGCCGCAGCGGGGATGCGGGGACGGAGGCGTGGGCGGACGGATGGATGGAGGGTTGGCGGCACGGAGGGAAGGCTACAGGGAGGGGTGGATGCAGCTGGCTGCTCCCCCCCCCCCCAGATTTGCTGGTGGAGATGACAGATTTCAGGCTAACGCACATTTATCCTGCCCTAATTACACGGCTGGAGACGAGGAGCAAACACCCCCCAGTTAGTGCCACAGCCGTGCCGCTGCAAGCACCGGCGTGGCACAAGGGACACAGCGAAGGGACCCGGCTGGGTGGCATCCCCCAGCTCACGCAGCACCCAGCACCCAGCTGAGGGGCCTGGGGGCATCTCAGGGGAGCACCCAAGGGTGGGCACCGGGCAAACAGCACCCAGCAAATAGCACCCTGAGGTGCCGCCCCGTCAGGCTGCAGCACAGCACCCGGGCGGCCCGCTCCGGCAGCACACCCTGCGCACGCAGCAGTTTAAATGTTTTATTTGGGGAAAGTGCTGTCGTTAGCAGGGATTAATTATTAAAATCGGAGCCATCTATAATAGATGAGTGGCCGGGCACGGGGCTGCGGGCACGCAGGCGAGCGGGGCACAGCCCTGCTGCTCCCTGGGGAAGGTGGCAGCGCTTGGGGACACGTTGGGGTGGCACTTGGTGGCTGCGGCCCCGTGGGCACCTCGTGCTGGCGGCATTCCCAGCACTGGGTGGCAAAGGGGGAGCAGTGGCTCAGGGACGGGCAGAGCGTGGCACGCAGCCGCCCCCAGCTGCGATCCCCACAGGGGATCGAGGTGGGGGGGACGGACCCCAATCGGGATGGGCAAAATTGTGCCAAATCAGCATGAAAAGCTGGGAGCCGGTTCTCCGGCATCAAAGAGCCCCGCAAAGAACGGCAGGAGCCACCAGGCAGGAGCCACCGGTGGCGGCGAGCTGTTTTTAGCTCCTGCTCGAACGCTCGGGAGCAGGCGTGATCGAGCGGCCTCCCGTCTGGAGCGGCGGCGCGGGGCCATTTTTAGCAGTGAGCGAGTTTTTGCTAACGAAGCCTGCGAGCAGCAGCGCTGCTGGGGCGCGCCGCCTGTGCCCGGCACCCATGGCCCTGCACGGCAGCACCCGCGTGGCACCCGCTGCGCCCAGGGAGCTCGGCTGGCCCTCGGGGCTCCTGGGGAGCTCTGCTGGGCCCCGGGGAGCATTTTGTTACACATCTTTTTCTCCTCTTCCCGCGCCGCAGACAGCACCTGTCCTTAGGGGCATCCTTTGCCCGGTCTCCGTGCCCGGTCTGGAGCTTGGCAAAATGCGCCCAGCTGCCCCTGTCCTCCCCGGTGCACACCTACGGAGAGTTTTTCCCACCGAAGAGCCCTGGTTCGTTGGATTTCCGCCCACCCCCCCCACCCCAGCTCCTTGCACTTAGTGCCTGCCCCCTGGGCCCAGGGGCTGCGAGAGCCCCGGGACCACCAAAGCGCCCTCGATGCCTCGCGGGAACCGTGGCCACCGCTGGACACCTGCGGCCCCGCTGCCGTGCGCCGGTCCTGCTGCTGACCCCAAAAAGGGTCCGGGGGGGTGTGGGGGGCGACTCCCCCGTGCTTTTTCTCCGGACCTCCCGAAAGGAGAGGATGGGGTTTATTTGGAGGGGATGGGGTTTATTTGGCCCCGTTGCCAGGCCGACGCGCGGCGCAATTACCGCTGATTGCCTGGCGGTTGCCATGGCGATGGTGAGCACGCAGGGATGCGGTGCCATGTGGCGCTTGAGTCACGGGCACGTTGCGCCCCCCCACCGCGCCCCCCGGGCTGGCACTGCAGCCCCCCAGACATACGTGTGGGGCAGAGGGGGGCGGCTGCGCGACTGGGGATGTCCCCGTAGGGCGGGCGTCACCCCACGGCCGGCTGGGGGCTCACCGAGGGGTGCTGGGAAAGATGGGGGCGTGGGGGGCGGCGGGTGCGTGGGGCGGTGGGTGTGGGGGGTGCTGGGCGTGGGGGGTGCTGGGTGCGCGGTGCAGTGGGTGCACAGTGCAGTGGGTGCGTGGGGGGGGTGGGTCAAGACACGGCAGGCACAAACAGAGCCGATCGCCCCAAAGCAGGGCGCTGGGTGGGCTTGGACCCCAGGCAAGAGCCAGGGCTGCGGGGCCCCACGGGGCCCGGGGCTGCTTTGCGGCAGGCATCACACTCGTGCCGGGAGAGAGCCACGCGGCGGGCGGGCGGGCGGGCGGGCGATGCAGCGGCAGCACGCCGTCCCACCGGGTCGCCCCTCGTCCAGCGAGCAGCCGCAGGGCAGACCCGAAGCGGCGGCGGGCACCTGCTGATTAATTGTGAGTTACACTCAAGGTTCCCGGGGGGGGGCAGGGATTAATAACGGAGCGACGTGCTGCTTCCAGGCTGTGTGATTAAACTCTTGATTAGAAGCTCAAACTACGGTGCCCTGCTAATTCCCTAGGGCTCACGCGCCGTTAATTACCTGGTGCGCGTGGCGTTGGGGCCAGGGCCTGGGGCTCGGTGCCACACAGGATGGGATTGGGGAACCCAGGGATGCTGAGTCTCGGCAGGGGACACAAGCGGATGAGTGTCAGGAGCAGCTGGGGGCCCTCCCTGCACCCCCTGCCCAGGCTGCGGGCAGCAAGTAAGGGGGTTGGGGGGCCCCACGGTGTTAGGAGGCTGTCACCCTTTTCTTGCCACTTTGGGGAAGAAAGTGGGGCAGTGAGCCCCACAGCTCTGGCCCCACAGCTGGAGGTGTGAAGCTCGAGGGAAATTGCCCAGCTCCCACAAGATTGTACTCCTGTCCCATCCCATCCATTCATCCCGTCCCGTCCCGTCCCATCCAATCCCACCCCATCCCATACCATCCCATCCCACCCCATCCCATCCCATCCATTCATCCTGTCCCGTCCCGTCCCATCCCATCCCACCCCATCCCATCCCATCCCATCCCATCCATTCATCCCGTCCTGTCCCGTCCCATCCCATCCCATCCCATCCCATCCCATCCCATCCCATCCCATCCCACCCCATCCCATCCCATCCCGCCCCATCCCGTCCCGTCCCATCCCGTCCCATCCCATCCCACCCCATCCCATCCCATCCATTCATCCCGTCCTGTCCCGTCCCGTCCCGTCCCGTCCCATCCCATCCCGTCCCATCCCATCCCATCCCATCCCACCCCATCCCATCCCATCCCGCCCCATCCCGTCCCGTCCCATCCCGTCCCATCCCATCCCACCCCATCCCATCCCATCCATTCATCCCGTCCTGTCCCGTCCCGTCCCGTCCCGTCCCATCCCATCCCGTCCCATCCCATCCCATCCCATCCCATCCCATCCCACCCCATCCCATCCATTCATCCCGTCCTGTCCCGTCCCGTCCCATCCCATCCCATCCCATCCCATCCCATCCCATCCCACCCCATCCCATCCATTCATCCCGTCCTGTCCCGTCCCGTCCCGTCCCATCCCATCCCATCCCATCCCATCCCATCCCATCCCATCCATTCATCCTGTCCCATCCCGTCCCATCCCATCCCATCCATTCATCCCGTCCCATCCCATCCCATCCATTCATCCCGTCCCACCCCATCCCGTCCCATCCCATCCCACCCCACCCCATCCCATCCCATCCCATCCCATCCATTCATCCCGTCCCATCCCATCCCATCCATTCATCCCGTCCCATCCCATCCCGTCCCGTCCCGTCCCGTCCCATCCCATCCCATCCACCCCACCCCACCCGACCCCATCCCATTTCCCCCCCCTCACCCCACAACCCCCCCCCCCATCCCGCCGCCCCTCCCCGCTGACCTGCCCCTCGCGGGGGTCCCCACGCCCCGGGGGGGCCCCGTGCCAGGTCCACGTGCGCCCCGTCCCCCGTGGGTGCCGGCTCCCGCGCCCGAGAGGGGCGGGGCGCAAAGTTTGGGGTGACGTCACGGGAGGGGGCGGGGCGGCAGCCGGAGGAGGGGGGGAGGGGAGGGCCCCCCCGCGGTCCCGCCCCCCCCAACTTGCCGCGCCGGGCGCGCGGGGCCGCGCCGCGACGGACCGACGGCTCGGCTCGGCTCGGCTCGGCACGGCACCGGCCCGGCTCCGCACGGCGCCCCCCCCCCGAGCGGCGGGCGGCCCCGGGCCGCGGCCCCCCCTTTGCGGTCGGAGAGGCGACAAGGTGAGCGCGGCGGCCGCGGCGGGACAGCCCCCGGGGGGCGGGGGCCGTGCCGAGCCGTGCCCAGCCGTGCCCAGCCGCGCGCCGGGGGGGGGCCGCTGAGGTCGGCCACTCGTTGGCCGGGGGCTGCCGCCCCCCCCCCCCCGGCCCGGCTTCGTCCCCTCCGCGCCCCCCCCCCCCGGCCGCGCCGTGCCCGGCTGCGGGTGCGCCCCGACGGCTGCCCCCGAGCCCCGCCGGGCGCCGCGCCCCGCCGCTCGCCCCCCGGCCCGGCCGCCCCCGCGGGACCCCCGCCCGCGCCTCCGTGCGCCGAGCGCCCCGGCCCCCCCCGCGGTTCCCTCCCTCCTCCTTCCCTGCCCTCCCCGCAGCCCCGCTCCCCACTGCGGCAGCGCTCCCCGCTCGCCCCCGGGAGGCGCTCCCGGCGCTGGGGGGCACCGGGGGCCGGCCCGGGGCGGTGGGCTCGGGGTCCCCCCCCGGCGCCGGCCGCGTCCCGGCCCGACGCGCTGCCCCCGTGCGCTGCACCCCGGGCTCCCGCTGCCCTCCGCTTTGCTGCACTGGGGACACGGAGGTCCCCCCCCGGCCTGGCCACGTTCTGCGCTCTGCTCCGGCACATCCCTCCCGTGGGACGTGGGGCGCAGCGGGGACCCCCCCATAACGCCACCGGGGCAGCCGCAGGTGGGAGCGGGGCCGGAGATGGAGCGGGCCAAGCGGCAGCCCGTGGGCCCCCCGCCGTGGAGCAGAGCCGGGCTTTGGGGGGCTGGGGGAGACGCTGGTGAGGGCTGCGCGGCTGCGTCATCCCTCCGTGCCATCCGCACCCGGCCACCCACTTCCCCGCTATTGTCTTACACCCGCTGTTGCTTCTGCTCCGAAATTAGATGCTTCACAGTGGGGGGGGGGCAGCTGCGTGCAGGTGCCAGCGCAGCACCCAGCCTCCCCTCCTGCACCCAGGCCTTGCCTGGGTGCCCCTCGCCGTGCGCTCCCCTGCGGGGCACGGTGCACTCGGGTGCGCTGAGCCTCCCCGAGCCAGCCCCGGGGCAGGGGACGGTGGCGGTGCTGAGCCTCGGCAGGATGGGTCCTCGCCAAAGCAGCGGGAACTCGCTTTTTGAGTGCAGATGAGCCGAGCACTCGCGGAGGCAGCGACACGACCCCGATACACCATCCCACCTGGGTCCCCTTCGCGGCCAGTCCTGGCACCACGCAGCCTGGCAGCCCTCCCAGCCAGCCAGCCCTGCTGCTGCCAACCCGCGGCCACGCCGCCGGCTGCAGGGACGGCCCTCGTCCCCCTCACCCGGGCACGGCAGGGGCAGCGTCGCTTGGCACGGGGACACGGAGCACAATTCCTGCTGGGATGAGCCGAGCGAGGGCTGGAACGCTTCAGCCGGGGCTATAGCACGGGCACCACAAGTGCTCTCGCACCTATGGGCGCTCTGCTCCTCCAGGAACGCCTCGAGCGGGACGGGGACAGCTGCTCTCGCCCAGCGAGGGCTTTCCCGGTGGGATGGCGCCCAGGTGCTGTGCGAGCGGTGAGCACCCACCACACGCACGGCCACACGCAGCGGGATGGAGGCAGCGAGCGCAGGGAGGAGCGTGCCCGTGCCCCTGCCTCACTGCGCCTGCATCCTGCCCGCTTTTGGGGTCGCTCACCCCACGGAGCGCCCCGGTGAGCGCCCCGGGTGCCGCAGGCCGGACCCGGGGACGGGGCCGAGCACCCGCGGGTGGGTCGGGTGCTGCCGGGTGCTGCCTGTCCCTGCCCCCTCCGCAGGATGTGCCGCTTTCTGCATCTCCAGCTCCCATTGCCATAGCAACAGGCGCAGCGCTTGGGTACCCGCCGTGCCGGCGCCCGCATCCCGCTCAGCCATCCTGGCCCACCGGGGCGGCGGGCGCTGCTGGCACGGCACGGCAAGGCCGGCACGGCACGGCGTGGTGTTCGGGGAGGTTTGGGCGATGGGTGCTTCTGGCACCGCGCCGTGTCCCGCTGGGGCTGAGCAGGAGGCAGGGAGCCCTTGGGGTCTTGTGAGCCGTCAGAAAATCACAGCGGTTGGAACTTCCTCCCTGTAACGGGGTGGGAAAGGGGAAAAATCCCTTCGTCCCGAGCAGGGTCTGGGTTTGGAGGGGTCCCAGCAGGAAAACCAAGGGCACAACATCGCTGCTAAAGGGCTGCACGTTTGGCAGCACGCAGCCGGCGATGCCCAGGCTGAAGAAGCATCACCACGGGGCAGAAACAGGCTGAGAAACAGGAGCCGCTCTGGTCGCCTCCGCTCGCTTCCCCAGCAGGCTGCTCCCGGCTCTGGCTACGGAGTAAATTCATTAAAAAGCCTGCAAATGGGGGCCGGGGGGGGCGGGCTGGCAGCCCAGCCCAGGCAGGGCGGCTGGGTGCCGCAGGGATGGGTGCACGGCGCCGCGCCTCGCCGGGTTTCGCATTAATTAGCGCGGCTCGGGTGGGGCTGGGGCAGGCAGCGGGGCCGGGGCCGGGGCCGGGGCGCTCACTGGCTTTTGTGCCCTTCCAGCACTGGGCCCTGCAATGCCGTTTGGCTGCGTGACGCTGGGGGACAAGAAAGATTATAACCAGCCGTCCGAGGTGACCGACAGATATGACCTGGGCCAGGTCATCAAAACGTGAGTCTGCCCCTCCCGGGCCACGGGGGCGCCCCTGGGGACCCAAATCCCACGCCGAGGGACAGGGAGCGCAATGGTTTGGGGCTGGAGGCAGTCCGGGCGCTTTCCCTGTGACAAGTCCCCGTTCCCAGCGGGCGCCCCGAGTTCCTCGCTGCCCGCTCTGAGGACGGAGCTGCTGACGGCGGCGAGGTTCACCTCCACGGCCGCTCGCTGCAGCCCAGCACCTCTGATAACCCTTCCCTCCTCCCCTCCCAAATATCTGCTGGGATTGCAGCAGTTCTGCAAAGCCGGGGCTCCCCGCGGCACCTCCCGAGAGCAGGGCGTTGCTGCTCCGGCGGCGGTGCAGGAGAGGGGCCGCGAATGTCACTTGCGGCGCGAGTTTTCTTGTGGTGCAGAAGGAGAAGCCGTGGGATCCAGCTGCCGACAGAGACCGATGGGACCCCAAAGCACCCAGCAGGGATTTTTTCACCGGGCTCCGAGGTGCTGAGGATGCTTGGCCACGGGGCTGGGCATCTGAGAGCTGGGGACGCCTGGAGGGGCGGTGCTGGGTGGCTGCGGGGACCCTTTTGGGTGCTGCCCGAGCCTGGCTCCGTTCTAAAAGCAGCCCCTCCGTTTGGGTCCTGGCTCCCCTACACCTCTCGAGGGTTTTGGCACAGCCAGGCAGGGCTGGGGGGGTTGGAAAGCCGAAGGCTGAGAGTCCCCACGGCCCCTGCCTGTGCCAAAGGGCTCAAACACCATTAATAACAGACTAGGACCGTTTCACTGGCCTCAGGCAGCTGGCGCTTCTCACCTTCTTCCTTCCCAAACGTGGCACTTGAATTAATTCTGAGGCAGGCTGCTGCTGTTCAGCCTCGGTACTGAGGGGTTTGCAGCATCCGTCTGCACGCGAGTGCTGTGCAGGGACAGGATTAGTCCCACACGGTGCTCAAGGAGCCCCCGTGGCCCTGTGGTGGGGAAGGGGCTTTCTTCTTACCTATTTCCCCCCCCTTTCCTATTGATTTGCTGATTTGAGATGGATCCCCCCCCCCCCCGCTGCCTTGCAGGGAGGAGTTCTGCGAAATCTTCCGGGCGAAGGAGAAGACGTCGGGCAAGCTGTACACCTGCAAGAAGTTTCTGAAGCGGGATGGGCGCAAGGTGCGGAAGGCGGCCAAGAACGAGATCATCATCCTCAAAATGTGAGTGCTGGGGCTGGGCAGCTGCCGGGTCGGACCCCGCAGCCGGCGGGGGGCACCGACCCACGCCGCCGTCCCTTGGGCGCCGCAGGGTGAAGCACCCCAACATCCTGCAGCTGGTGGACGTCTACATCACCCGCAAGGAGTACTTCATCTTCCTGGAGCTGTAAGCGGGGCAGAGGGGTGGCGGGGGGGAGGGCTGCGGCCGTGCCATGGGGCTGCCGGCAGCCTGCTCTCGGCGCCGGCAGGGCCACAGGCCGGGAGGTCTTCGACTGGATCCTGGACCAGGGCTACTACTCGGAGAAGGACACCAGCAACGTCATCCGGCAGGTGCTGGAGGCCGTCGCCTACCTGCACTCGCTCAAGATCGTGCACAGGAACCTCAAGGTGGGTGCCGGCCGCGTGGGGGGGGGGGTCCCTGGTGGGCGCAGGCGCACCCATGGGTGCTGACGTCCCTCGCGCTGGCAGCTGGAGAACCTGGTGTACTACAACCGCCTGAAGAACTCCAAGATCGTCATCAGCGACTTCCACCTGGCCAAGCTGGAGAATGGCCTCATCAAGGAGCCCTGCGGCACCCCCGAGTACCTGGGTGAGGGCGCAGGGGGATGCGTGGGTGTCCCCGGAGGTCTCTGCCCTCCCGGTGGGTCCTTCCCGACCATCCTGGGGGCACCTGGTGGGTCCCCATTGCTCTGGAGACCCGTCCTGGGTGCTCCCGGCAGGTCCCTCCAGCTGCTGATGGGTGCTCCCCATGGGTCCCTGCCACTCCCAGCTGCCCTGGGTGCTCCTGGTTGGTTATTCCCGCTGCCCATTGCCCCAAGGACCCATCCTGGGTGCCCTCAGTGTGTCCCTCCTGCTCCGAATCACCCTGAGGACCCATCCCGGGTGCTTCTGGCGGGTCCCTCCTGCTCCCCATCACCCCAAGGACCCATCCTGGGTGCCCCCAGCGGCACCCTCCCACTGCTCCCGGGGCTCCGCAAGCAGCCGGAGGAGCGGATCCGGCCCCGGGCCGCCGAGCACAGGGAGGCAGATGGGTGCCCGGGGCTGGCGGTTCCCCCCCGGGGGTACGCAGTTGCTGGGGACCCCGGGACAGGACCTGCCCCCCCGCCACCCTCCTGTGCCCCGCAGCTCCGGAGGTGGTGGGGCGGCAGCGGTACGGGCGGCCGGTGGACTGCTGGGCTATCGGCGTCATCATGTACATCCTGTGAGTGCGGGGATGGGGACGGGGACGGGGGGCGCGGGGCGGGGGGGTGCTGAGCACTCCCACACCTCCCCGCGCAGCCTCTCGGGGAACCCCCCGTTCTACGAGGAGGCGGACGAGGATGACTACGAGAACCACGACAAGAACCTCTTCCGCAAAATCCTGGCCGGGGACTACGAGTTCGACCCGCCCTACTGGGACGATATCTCGCAGGCGGGTGAGCCCCGGTGCCGGGGGGGCGCGGGGGGAGCGCGGGGTCCCCCGGCACTGACGCCCCCCTGTCCCCAGCCAAGGAGCTGGTGACGCGGCTGATGGAGGTAGAGCAGGACCAGCGGATCACGGCAGAGGAGGCCATCTCCCACGAGTGGTGAGGGGCCGCAGGGGGATGGGGGGGGGGACACATGGGGGCGGTGGGGGCCTCTCACCCCGCCACGCCTCCCCGCAGGATCTCCGGCAACGCTGCCTCCGATAAGAACATCAAGGACGGCGTCTGCGCCCAGATCGAGAAGAACTTTGCCAGGGCCAAGTGGAAGGTGGGTGGGGGCGCCCGGGCCGTCCCGAGCCTCGTTCTCCCCTTGGTGTTTGGGCGGGGGGGGGGGGGGTGTTCCTGACGCCCTCTCCCCCCGCAGAAAGCCGTGAGGGTGACCACGCTCATGAAGCGCCTGCGGGCGCCTGAGCAGACGGAGCCAGCCGCCGCCGCTGCTTCCGCCGCCGCCACGGACGCCGCGGCCCCCCCGGCCCCCACCACGCCGCCCGCCGCCACCAGCCCGGCCCCCGCCACGTGTAACGGGGACAGCGACGCCGCCGCCGAGGCCCCGAAGGAGCCGAGCGGCTGAGCGGCCCCCCCTGTACATAGCCCCGGCATGGCCCCCGCGCCCCCCCCGCCTGCGCCCCACTTTTCTACGTGCCCCACGGAGAGCGGGGCAGCGCCCTGCATGGAGCCCGACCCCCCCCCGCCCCCTCCCCGTGCCCCCCCCCCCGCCGCTCTCTCAGTCTGTCCCCCGCCGCCGTCCCCCCCCCCCCGGGGCTGCCCAGAGATACCCCCGGGGCGCCCCCGGGGACGCGGCCGCATGCGCCGGGCCCCGGTGGGACGGGGACCCTCCGCCGGCCCCCCCTCGCCCCACGGCCGCGGGGGGGGCCCCCCCGGGACCCCGCTTCCCGCCCGCTGCATGCCGCGGCCCCGCGGCCCCTGTATCTCTGGCAAATAAAGGCCCCGCCGAGGGCACGCTGGGACAGCACCGGCGCCGCTCCCGGGCTCTTTGTGGGGCGGGCGGGGGGGGCGGGGGGAGGTGAAGGGGCTGGGGGGGGCGGGGGCCGTCGGTAGGGTTCGGAGTGCGCGGGGCGGGGCGGGGCCCCCCGGGGCTCACTTCCGGGCCCGGCAGGAAGCGGCGGGCGCGCGGCGGGGTTTGAATCGCGGCGCTCCGCGCGGCGGGGCCGGGGCCGGGGCCGGGGCCGGGGCCGGGTTCGGTGCTGCCCCCCCGCCCCTCCCCCCCGCCATGCCGATCCGGGCGCACTGCGCCATCTGCTCCGACTTCTTCGACAACGAGCGGGACGTGGCGGCGCTGCCGTGCGGGCACACCTTCCACAGCGCCTGGTGAGCGCCGCTACCGGGGGCACCGGGCGCTGCCGGGGGGCGGCGGGGCAGGGCAGGCCCGGCCAGGCCCGGGGGCAGGCCCCGCGCTAACGGGGGGCTCCTCCCGCTTCCTCCCGCAGCCTCGCGCGCTGGTTCGAGGCGGCGCCCAGCCGGACGTGCCCGCAGTGCCGCACGCAGGTAACCGCAGCCCCCCGGGCCCTCCCCCCCCACCCCCGGCACCGGCAGGGCCCCCCCCGGCGTCGCCCCGGCCGCAGCCGGGTTGCCGCCGCTCTCCTCCCGCCGAGGCCCCGGCCCGTTCCCCCCCCGACTTGTCGGTCCCCTTCCCCGCCGCCGGGTTACCGCGGAGTTATCGCGAAACAACGTCTTGTGCGGCGGCAGCTAGGCGGTTAGCCGCTGCCGTGCCTGCGTGCGGTGCCTGAAACACGGAGCTGGAGCTGCGCGGGGGACGTGTGGAGAGCTGTCGGCTTCAAGTACGGCACCTTCTGCCCGCGGAAAGCGGCACGTACTCGTGCCTCGGGAGTTGGCAGCGTGTTAGCTCGGCGTCAGCTGCTGGGGCCCGAGCTGCCGGAGAACGGGGCTGCGCTCGAGCCACGAGCGCCCGGATCTTTCTGCTGCGGCTCGGGAGCTCGGCTGGGGCCGTGCTCCCCACGCCGAGCAGGGGGTCTGCTGCCGTGCTGCCGAGCTGAGGCAGAACGCCGCCAGCGGTGGTGCTGAGCACGCAGTCAGATGCGCGCCTCGATGGCACCATTCCGCCCCTTCGTTTTGTCTCCCGCAGCTGTCGCGTTGCCGTGTCTGTGCGGGTCAACCTCTTGGCTCTCTCCTGCGTTTAGGTCAGCAAAAGGCACATCATCAATAAGCTGTTCTTTAACGTTGCCTTGGAGGAGCAGGCAGCACCGGACGCAGAGACCCTACAGGTATTTCCACGGGGTTTTTCTCTCGGGTGGCGCTTCGAGGACTTGGAGGCACGGCTGGGGCTTTGCCAACAGCTGCTCCCTGGGCGGGTGCCCCCTGCGCCGTGCTCGTTGTTCAGACCTGAAGCGCTTCAGTGTCTCCTCCTTGTTCCCATTGTCCATCCTGGTCCTTGCCCAGTCCCGGCCCTGTCACAAGGCAGCCTCCCCGTGGTGGTTTACTTGCCCCTGACCAAACCCCAGCTGGCAACACAAGGAGGAGCAGGGAAGCAGAAGAGGCTTCTTACGCTTCTCTCCTTGCCTGGAACCCTGAAGCAGCACCAAATAAGCATCCAACTGCTGCTTCTCCCTCGGATCTCCAAGCTGCCGCCAGTGGCTGTGTGGGAACATGGCTGCAGAGCTTCCCGAGAGGCAGAAGGAAGGCGCTGGGCTCAGCGAGCTGCTGCAGGTGCTGGGGCTCAGGCAGGCGTGACTCCTGTTCCCCCCTGGAAGGAAGGGGCTGTTAGACGGAGCCCTTCCTGCTCGTTTCTGTGCAGGTGGGTTTGTTTGCAGGGGCTTGCAAGGAAGCAGGGCAGGGTGCCAACGCTGGCTTGGTTTCCTGAGAGAAATTAGGAAACGGACTGCCTGAAGCTGCGCCTGCAGGGGCGTGGGCAGCGCTGCTGCTGGCTCCCCGTGGGGGATCCTGGCCAGGGCTGAGGAGCTGGGCGATGTTCTCCAAGTGCCACCCGTAGGTGGAAGGCTCTGCACGAGGAGGGATTGATGCAGAGGGGCTGTTCCGTGCTCTCCTCCGTCGTTTAATATGGACGAAGCGTGGCTCCGTATGTGGCGGAGTTATCTGTTCCAAAAAAAAGTAGTTGACCTTGGTATAATGGGACGCTTGTACCCTCTTGTGTTTAGAACCAGCATGTGCAGTAATTACCATAATTAGCATTGTCATGGCAACTGCTATATGTATATCGTATGTTTTTAAAATAAAGCAAGCCAGACTATGATGTCAGTAGCACTGTCATTCTCAAAGACCGCAAATAAAGAAACTGAAGTCCAAAGTGTGCATGCAGAGGAGATGAAAAAGCATCTCTGGGCACTCGAAGCCGTGTGCCCTAGATGCAAAGCAGTGGCTTGGAGCAGGTAAACACTGCCTTTAGGACGCATTCAGATCAGCTCTCCTAAGTGTAAGTAGATGAGTGACTCAGAAATGGTACGGCTGGAGAAAAATGCCCTAGAGAAGCTTTCTCTTCTCTCTTACCCCTCCTCCCCAGGGCCTAAGACTGGCTCCCCCAGCCATCCCCACTTTGCAGACCGTGCTGAAGACCTGCTCCCTTGCTCCAGGGCAAGACTGGACTCTTCTCGCACGACATCACGACGTGCCACCATCAAGCCTCCTACAAAGTTTGTTTTGTTGTCACCGGAGCAATATCTAGACCCAAGCTCCTAGCTTCCCTAATGAGGGAGCCGAGATCTCTCTCTAACAGGAAAGGACCAAATATTTGCTGCGCAGATGAGCGCGGTTAGTTTGTAGGGGTACTCGCTGCCCCGTGCACGGCTCTGGGTTGCTCTGTAATCAGTTAGCTCTGTAATCGACCAGAGCTATATCTGTGCAGCCTGCAGATGTCCTCAAATGAGTCTTTGGCCTCTTGCCATGAAAGAGTTGGACTGGGGCAAGGGAGCGTGCTTCGGGGAGCTCACAAGCCGCGTGCGAAGCTGTGTCGCCTTGGAGAGACAGAGCAGGGATGCTCTTCTGAGAACCGGTGTCATGCACCTGGCTGGAAGTCATTGGAAGGAACTGCACTGACGGCTGAAACCCTTTCCTGGGTTTCTGCTTTGCTTCCCACTGCAGGTATCGGCTTCAGCCGAGGCACCGAAGGTGACTTGTTTCCCTGGAGGAGCCGCAGACCACAGGTTGAGTGCTGCGGCATATCTAAGCTTTTCTCAGAGCTGAGTCTGTTGTGTTTTGGTTTTTTTCCTCCTGCACTGCTCTTAGAGATGGTCCTCGGCGATCAGAACAGGCTCCATGTGGCTGTTCCAAGAGCAGAAGTGTCAGTTTTGGGGTGTGACACCTCCCCAGGGCTCATCTGGAACCCGGTGCTACCAGTCACTTGTGACCTGGGGAACCGAGAGACTGGGGGACTTTGTTCAGCCTGGCAAAAAGGAGGCAGGAGGAGGATTCCCGCCTGTAAACCTGCTGGGGAAGGACGAAACCTGGGAGGACGGCTGCCTGTTTGTGGTCAGGTTACACTCATTTGATCCTGCGGCAGCCTTGCCTTGTAATTCAGGTTTGAAGAGAGAGGAGAGCTTGCATCTATCAGAGGAGTGAAAATTGGGAGCAGCCTTTAGGAGCAGTGGTGGAGGACGAGGGATTTCAGATTAAGTTGATGAATGAGGTAATGTTACATAGCTGCCTGCGGTAGCCCAGGATTTCTTTTGCTCTCATGCTAATTAGCACATCTTGTGAGCTCACTAATCGTTCCTGAATAGAACTCAGAGGAAGCTGCTTCAGAACAGTTCCTGCAGCAGAGTTAATTCCACCTCAGCCCTCCGGCTACTGTCCCCCCGGGGGCAAATCCAAGTCAGCTCTGCTAGGCTTTCCTCCAGTCCCTTCTGCGTACCCAGCTTTAGATCCCATCTTCTCCTTCCTGGCTTTGCTGTCGCTAGCAGAGCTTCGCTCTGGTCCAGTCAGATCCGCGGCCGCTGCTCTTGCTATTCTCAGCTCAGATTTGCATGTAGCGCTCTGGGTTGCACAGATTTGTGTGCTCGGCTTCTGTACTGTGTTGGCATTTTATTGAGGCTTTATTCCACTGCAGTTCCTGCCTGGCTTGTTATGTGCTTTCCTCTGCAGTTCTAACACAGCTTTTTAAGTCATCTTCTGTTGACTCTTGCCTGTATTTTTTTTTTCCTCTCCCTCTCTAATGTGTGAGAGTTACATAAATATGGATGTAAAACACATAGATTTTGCTCATCTTTATAAACTCTGTATGCTCCCTTCGGCTATTTGCCAGCGCTCGCGGGTCGCATCGCTTCATCTATAATTTAACCTACAAGTATGTGCTCCCTCTCTCTGCTCTTTAATGAAGGTGTTAGAGACGCCTGACCTTCCCCAGACCTTTGGGGTGTCCGGGAGACGTTCCGTGGCACCGTTTGGTACGGACGGGCTTGTCGATGATCTCTGTGGCCATTTGGCTTAACTGTTAGCTCATCGGCATCCCAAACTGCAGCGACTTCAGCGTCCGTCCGAACGCTGGCTGGTGCCTCTTGGTTGCGTGCTTCGTCACCCTTTCAGACGTTCGGGTGTGCCTTCAGGTCCCCCACCTGCACGCGGCTCGAGTTCACTCCAGTTCAAAGTGACTCTCGATCCAGCTAGTCTGGCAGAATCCCTGCCTTATTGCCTTGTTTAGGTAAAAACGTTATAAAAATCCTTCCTGTCTGATTTCCCGTGTTTCCCTGAGAGCCTTCCAAAATTATTCAGCTAAAACAAGATGACTGACAGTGTGAGAAACACAAGGTTGACAAGGCTAAGATAAAACTGGGATCTTCTCTTCTCTCCCCGAAGGAAGCCAGTTGGAGGTGCTCTTTTCGTTCCCTGCAATAATACTTGTTTGTAACTTGGGGCTTGCTGTTAATGCGCACTATTCTTAGCACATAGCTGGTGCAAATGTCCTGCTGAGAAACCTCTCAGGTCCTTTAGAGGTATGGTGAAAGCTGCTCTGCAGGCTGTTTCCTAATCGGGCTTTCTGTGCTCTGTTTCAGAATGAACTGGACAAGGCGAAGGCTCAGCTCTCCGCGAAAGGTGAGTTCCAGCTGCCGGCAGGTCCCGGGCTCTGCCCGCCTGAGCTGCTTTGGTCAGGCCCGAGGAATGTGTCTGCGGAGCTTGCCCCTTTCTGAGGCCAGGGGCACGGTGCAGGCTGTGAGTTCTTTCTGGAGCAGCTTCTTCGGAGCTTTTTCCAAGGAGAGACTGCCTAAAGCTTTGCAAAACCTGCGTGCCAGAGCCTGAGCCCGCAGGCTGGCCCAGCTCGACTCTGACTGGGCTGCCCTCTGCAAATTTAGATACATATGTGTAGTTATTTTTGCTCCTCTTAAGAAGAGCTACAAAAGCCCAGCACGGCTACGTCTGGAGTAAGCTTGCTGAAAGCAGAGCCTGTGGTCTCATCGCTGGGAAGCTCGCAGCTGCTTTTGCTAAAGGCTCGTTCCTGCTAACAGAAAAGGGGGGGGGGGTAAAAGTGGTGCCCGAGCAGCAGTGGGAAGGTGTTGGGTTTGTTTGGCTGTTGCAGTGCCACATGTGTCACTTGAAGAGCAGACGGAATTTGGTGTGTGCGCTTCCATTTTTCCCATCTTTAATTTTAGAGGATGTTTGAGGGAGGCAGGAAAAGCAAAAGCCCTGGAGACTTGTCGATGGGTTTCAAGCATCGTCTGTAGGCAGCCTGTCATCAGAACATGAGTCATGAGCAGCGAAAGTAAAATGTCAGTCTGAGTGACAGAAATCCAGAGACATGCTAACAGAAAGGAGAAATCTTTAAAGAATGCTGGGGGCTCACCCACGCCCCGAGTAGTCTTTCCTCTGCCTTTCCTGCGTGCACGAGACAGACGCGAATAGCCAGTAGGTTGAGGATTCGGTCCTCAGCCTGAGAGCAGGATTGGGTGGTCCGCGCGTCGCTGTTCTGAGGCCTGTTCTCGTGCTACCTCAGTGCAGTTTAGTGACTTGGTAGAGAGCCAGATCTTCTGGGGAAGGTGGCTGGGATTCTTGCTAGGATGTTATCCAAGAAAAACTGCTTGAAGGCCTGCTCATCTTCTCGGCTTCTGGTGAGTAGAGGTTCGATCTGACATTCCCCTATCGCGTTCTGTTTTCATGTTGGAAAGCAGCAGCTCGTTCCCACCTCCTGCTTCCTTTGCTATGGGCACTCTGCTCTCTGGTGGATCTTGTGTATAAATTCTTCCCTTAAAGATGTGCTCTGCGCTCCCTGTTGTAGCGTAGCTGTGTAATTGCCAGCTTCTCATCAGCTTGCAAATGGCTCTAGAGGCGTGGAGCTCTGTGCAGCCCCAGCAGGTGAAGTGGGAGGCACTTCGAGTGACTCATTTGAACTCATTCCTGCAGCATAGGGAGGTTCAAATCCTGCCATCTGCCTCTGGGCAGCTGGGAAAGGAGGAGGGGGAAGCCCTGACTCTTTTTGGGGATGTGGAGTTCCCGCAAATGCAGCGGAGCATCTCCAGGTTGTGCTGCCTCTGGTGAGGATGGGTTATTCAGCTCAATGGAGACAAAATGCTTTACTAAGAGAAACTTCTTTCCCTAGATGCTTCTCCTAGCATCTGTGTTTCTGCTGGGATGCGTGCCTCCTGTTCTTCCCTGGTGGCTCCTCTACTGCCTGGCCCACCAGTGAAGCAGCGCTGCTGGTCGTGCTTCCATGGGGCGCGGTGGCACCATTTGAAACGGGATTGCTGAAAGGAGGAGCGGCCTTTCGGAGAGGCACTGAGTGCCTCCCCACCACTGCCAGCCCGGAGCTACAATGGTTTTGGCAGAGGGGGAAGGTGCTGAGCTGCGGGCTTTACCCCGTTCTCACCAGGGCTGGACGGAGGCGCTGCTGCTCGCCATCGTTGCCCAAGTGCTTCGAGCTTTCCAGCGGCGCTGGCTGTTCTGCGCTTAGCTCTGCCAGCTCCCGGTGGTGCTTGTTGCCCTGGGAGCTGTTCTTCCCTTGTCTCGCCAAAACAGATGGGAATCCGGCGTGGTTTTCACCATCTTCTCCACGGTGTTTGGAGGCGTGTGCCTCGTTCTGTGCTGCCTGCACGGGGAGGGGTGCACCTTTGCTGGTGGTGCTGTGGGGAGGGCAGGGGATGTCACGGTGATGCCGTGGGGTCCCCGTGCATTCAGGATGGCCGTCTGCACATCCCGCAGGGCTCGCCTGCGCCAGGCTCCGTGTGAAGGGAACAGGCTTGGCTCTGCAGCTTGGTGTGACTCCAGAGAACAGTTCTCCTGTGCACGCCTGCCTGGGAGAGCATGCAAGAGTTAAGATGCATCAGCTTAATGCTAGCAGGGCTGGCGCTGGAAAGCTATTAAAGGGAACTTGTTGTCTTTACTGAAGAAAATCTCGAAGCCTGCTGGCACTGGGAGAAGCAATTGCTCAGTACAAACCCCGGTGCAGACAGCTTTTAGGGAAATGGCTCTCTACAGGAATGGCCAGCTCCTAGCAGCCTGAGGCTGCAAGCAGCATCTGTTGTGCTGCCGCTGTTGTTTGTGGGGCTGCTCACGTCTGGGTTTCTGGCCCGTGACCTTTGTGTTTTCCCTTTTTCTAGAGAAAGAAAAGCGAGAATGCCAGGCCATCGTGGATGGGCTGCGGGACACTCTCGATGTGCGCAATGCCACCATAGAGTCGCTCCAGAAGGTGCTGGGAGAGACAGAGATGCTGTGTTCCTCTCTCAAGGTACCTTTCCCATCCCATCCTGGCAGTACGTTGGCTCTAGCCCTTGCACAAGCACTGCTGATTTTGTTCAGGTTCTCCCCGGGCTGTGATAATGCAGACACGTGGCTCTGTGCCGGTGGGAGTTTGGGGCTGGAGGGGTGGCCGGGGCTGAGGGGCCACCAGCCCAGCCTGGGGAGCGTTGGCTGAGCCCAGCAGCTGAAGCAGCAGTGCTGATCGTACAGGTACCAGCAGGAACAGCGTGGGAACTGGCCCCAGCGCCCCGCTGCAGAAGCGCCGGCTCCCTGCGGTAGAATGTTCTTTGTAAATGGGTTTCGGTCAGGCGGGATTCAAGGAAAATTAGTTTCCTAGTTTGATTGGAGGAGAAATCAAACCAAAATATATGGAGGGGGAGTTGCAAGCTTCAGCTGAGCGGGATTTGATCCAGCTAACTCTCCTGTCTCTGCTCTGTTGCCAGGGATTTCCTTCGGTTAGGTTAGTAATGTGTGAAGTCCAGGGATCAAATATTCCTGTTGTGCTTCAGCGTGCAGTCGCTCAGTGTGTAGTCGTGCACTGTGCATAAACAGCGTGTGGAAGGGGAGTAAGAGCAAGAAGCACTTCGTTGGGATGCCTGGGGGTGAGCAGGGGGACTTTGCCTCAGCAGCGGGGCGGGCTGGGCTGCCTGCTGTGTGCTGGAGGTGAGGGGCAGAGGGGGTTTGGGCAGGTGGGATTGGGAGCGGTGGGCTGAAAGGGGGAGTAGAGGTGAACTGCACCTCTCTGCTCTCTGCCCCTTGGGTCTAACCCAGCAGCCTAAATCGCATCGTGTTCCTTGACCCGCCAGGCCACGCAGCCGGGGCGAGCTTGCAGATGGGGCGTGTGGTGTGGTTGTGTTACTCCATGCCTCCAGCAGAGCAGCTGGGCTCTTCCTGGAGGAGCCACCAGAGGTCTGCACAGCATTAGCAGCAGGATGTTGTCGCAGGGCAGGAGATCTACAGAAAGGAATTAACGCCACGCAGGCCTTGCTGTTGGCCAGCACAAGGTTTTGGTGTTGTTTTTTTGACTGACCATGGGATTAGATCCAATCTGCTTGGGTGTAAAGGCAACCCGGGTCTGGGTCATGCCCAAGATGCTCTTGGGATCCTGGGTGTGTACCAGTGGCAGGATAGTACTGATGCTTCCTAATCCTGTAAAACAAACAAACAAAAAAACCACTCTTGTGACAGCGGAACCTGGTGCTTGCTGCTCAACTCAAGACCTCTGTGCTTGGCTTTCCTGCCGGGTGCCTCAGGAGGAGGCTCTGGGGTTACCTTGCCTGGTGCAAAACCCTCTGAGTACGCTCACGTTCTTGTAGTGAAAGCTGGGCAGGGCACAAGGATTAGGGACCTGAGGGTAACCTTTTCCGTGGTGTACGGGGTTTCCCATCCGAATGCCAAGCAAAGTTTTGTACTGCATCATTTCAAGATTGAAGCAGTAAACTTCCGCAGTAAAGACCCAGGCTTAACTAGCTGTGAGGCAGGTCGAGCCCCCAGGCTGTGAGCCAGTCCTGTCTTCTGCCGGCACCGCCAGCTGCTGCTGAACCTCGGCGTGACAGTTTGCTGCTGTCTCAGCCTGGGTGAGGCTGGGGACCCTGCTCCAACCCGGCCCGAAGCTCTGCTCTGGGGGCCTGGAGCGTGGGGTGCTGCGGTCAGGACCAGCCAGAGGTGGGCTCTGCTTAAAGCAAGGCGTGAGCCTGCATCTCCGCAGAGCCCCGGCACTGTCACGGCTGCTTGGCGGCTGTGGCAGAAAGCGGATAAAAACCTTTAACTGCTCCTTGCCACGCAGCTCAGCATTAGAACTCGAGAGGTGGTGGTCTTCGGCCAGGCCTCTCTCTGGAGTCAGCAGCGGGTTGAAGCCAGGCTCAGAGCCTTTTTTTTTTTTTTTTTTTGAAGCTGCTGCTCGAGGTACCAAGGAACACGCAAACTTAGACAACACAGATGCATTGAAGTGGTGTGAATTCAGGCCAGCTTTCCCACGTCCTCTGCCAAACTGCAGATCTCTGTTTTCTTAGCTCAGCTGAAGTTCGCTGCTGCTGCCTGCTGCTGGAGAGCAGAGAAAGGGGCTGGCTGCAAGAGATGTTGCAGCCTCCCCAGGCGGGTGAGAGACCCACCCAGGTGGGTGGCTGGTTTGGCTGAGATCTGCCAGGAGAGACCACGCAGCGTTCCTAGCTATGCTTTAAGCAGCTAATAGCAAGGAAAATTGGGAGGCTAAAGCGAAGGGCTTAGCTGGGTAGGGAGCAGAATGCAGTAGCAAGATTTGCTTGCTTTGGACTCCTTTGCTTTTGAAAAACAAATTGTCGCTGTGGACGGGGTGCTGCCCACCCCACAAATCCTCCTAGCAAGAAAGAAGGATCCAAAGCAGCTTCAGCGTCAGACTCCTCTTGCGATTAGCACTCGGACCCTGCTGGGCTTGCGAGGAGCAGAGGTAGGGGTGCAGCGGGGGGGGAGATAAACTCTCCGTAATCCTGGGCTGCTGAGGTGGTGATAGCATTAAGAGCCAATATATGCTCCCAGCTGCCCGCAGTGCGCATAAGCCAGGATGTTTCTCTAACAATCCCTGGAGCCCTCCTGACGGTCTGCGTGCGCTCGCTTCTCTGCAGAAACAGATGAAATTCCTGGAGCAGCAGCAGGAGGATAACAGAAGTTCAAAGGAGGAGGCCCGCCGTCTGCGAAACAAGCTGAAAACCATGGAGCGGTGAGATCCTGGGCCTCCCAGGCTGGGCCACACGCCTCCCCCCTTCTGCAGGAGGGAGGGAGAGGTCCTCCTGTGCTTGCTGCAACAGCCGGCCCCCCACACTGAGATCGCTACTTCTCCTTACCCCGTAAGGCTGGAAAGTGCTGCATTAGCAGGTTCTGCCTGTCTGTGCTCTTGCCCCTGCTTCCTTTCCAGGCAGCTGCTCTCCCTAAATAGCAGCAGGGCACGATGCTGTGTTCAGAATGGCCTCATCTCCAGTCCTCTGAGCATGGCTGTGTGCTGCTGCCGTTATTGGAGAGGATGTTGGGGCAGAGCCCAAATCCCAGCCCAGGAATATAGTTAGCTGCACGGATGTGGGACCCAAAAGCTGCTCTGTCAGCCCCGTGTGCAGCACGTGTGTACAGCTGCCCCTTCTCTAGCCAGTCCACGTAGTGCTAGCAAAATGCCCTGCCTGCAGCGGGGCACTTGCATCTCTTTGCCACCTCTACATTCAGGAGCTCAGGCTGTGGGAGCTCCTTGGGGGAAGCAGGGGCTGCCATCTCCTTCCCAGCTCTGTTCATGACTCATGAGATGAGGGTACATTTTCTTAAATTTTTTATGCAGGATTGAACTGTTGCTTCAGAGCCAGCGCCCCGAAGTGGAGGAGATGATCCGAGAGATGGGAGTTGGGCAGGCGGCAGTGGAGCAGCTTGCGGTCTACTGCGTCTCGCTGAAGAAGTGAGTGCTGCAGGCTCGGCACAGGCTGCTTGTGCTGTCCTGGGTGTGCAGGGGGAGAACCCTCTGCTGAGCGCCGGCAGGCGCACAGGCTCTGCAGGGCTCTTGCTGCCCGTTTGGGCTTCCGCTGGGTTTTGACTGACAGATGCTGGGGACCTAGATCGCAGCCTGTCACACCGAACCGTTCGTGTTGTCACTGCAGTGACACGTGTGTCACCATGGGAACTGTCTCCGGAGCTGTCAGTGCACCTCTGTGGTGATTATCGTTCCCTCAGTTCTCCTCTCGTGCCTGGGGGGAAATGAGTGGCTGAGGGGCTCCAGGTTGCGCTCTCTGCTGCACTGCACCGTGCAGCTGTGGCCTCAAGTGCTCCGTGCACGCCGTGCTCTGGCAAGTGGGACCTGCAGTGCTGCCATCCCCTACCTGGAAATCCATCTGGTCCTGCTGGGCAAAACCACGGCTTCCTTGGGTCCATTCTGATGGCAGCTGAATAATTGCAGCTTTGACACAAAGCTATAATGAGGCGAGTGTCCCCGTGGTGTAATTGGAAATGAATGTGCGTGGCCAATAGTGTAATGCCTCTGAAAAGTCACTTAAAGGAAAGTCCTCTATTTGCTGCCAGCATGGAGGCTGCTCTGTTGGCTGTCTGTCTCTTCCAACAGCTGAAATGTTGCTGGATCTGGTTTCCATTTGTTCATGAATCCTGTGCGTGCCCTCTCCTCAGGCATGGCATCCCCTGCAGCCTCCTCCCCGTTTTGAGGCCGTGTATTTGACACGCTGCTGGTCAGCGTCGATATGCTCAGCTCTGTTCCCTAAAGGACTTTGTGTCCTGGGCTTTCTCCAGTGGTTCTGCAGTTGCAGAACTTCAGAATAATGTTCTCTGAGAAGTTGTCTCAGTCTTCATGCAAACACAGCGTGAATCTTCTGGTCTCTTTTCAGGGAATATGAGAACTTGAAGGAGGCTCGGAAGGTATCCAGTGAGATGACAGAGAAGCTGAAGAAGGAGCTGTTTTCGGCCAACAGCAAGGTAAAGGGAGAGTGTGAGAGTCATGAGGGTGACACCTGGTCTGTAGCTCCCTCCTGGTAACGGTGGTCCAAGCCCCGTGCAGTGACCCCTTCCCGCGCTGGGCACTCGGTTAGAGGTACAGTTGGCATGGAAGTGTCAGGCTGGGGTTTCTGGGTCAGGGCGTGATGCCGTGGTGTGCAAACACGGGCTGTTATCACCACCATGGTCTATGGGGACATCAGCAGGGCAGCGTGTGCAGAGCCAGCCGGAGCTTGGCAGGGGGCCTGGCCTGGAAGGCAGCAGCAGGCGGGGGTTTGCCGCTTCCCCCGGGCTCCAGCAGCAGTGCTGCCTTTGTCCTGCAGCACCGAGCACCAGTTTGTTCAGCCACCAGCTCCTTGTGCTGCAGCATCAGGGCCCTAGGACGGGTGGGAAGGAGGTCTGAGCCAGCACCGGCCACGCAGAGCGTAGCCCTGGCTCGGCACAACCCCAGTGAACCCCCCGCTGGACTGGGCTGAAGCAGGCCGGCCGGGCTCCTGCGTGGTGCTGGGTCCAGGCAGGAGAGGTTCCCAAAACTTAAGGACACACACGTGGCTTGCACAGAGCCTCCCTGGGCTAGTGCTGCTCTGAGCTGAGCTGGCACAGAGCTCGGAGCTGCAGATATGCCCCTTATTGCTGTGCTGCCCCTGTTCCAGGCCTGGCTGGGCTCTGTTAGCCCAGGCCAGGAATCCCCGCGTCAGTTTTGGTAGCACGCCCCCTTGAAAAGCTCGTGTGTAGCCCTGCTCTCCAAGGCGCAGGTGTTCCCTGGGGTGCACCCAAGTCCAAGCTCACAAAGTGAGAGACTGTGGGTGGATTTGGCCTATTTTTGTTCCCCAGACATAGCTGTTGTGGTCCCATCAAACCGAGAAGAAGGTTCTTGGATTGCTGAGCTGCTCCCCAAGCGAGTTAACCCCTTAACGTGAGGTGCTGCTGCTGTCGTCGGTCTGTTTCTGGCTGAGTCTGTGCCAAAGTGCAGTTGCTTTCTTGGGTCAAGAAGATGCGAGTCAGTGTGCTTCGGGCTTGGCTGCCAGCGAGCTGACTGTGCCGTCGCTTCGTGGGCTGGCCCAGATCCTGACCCCACTTCCAGTCCTTTGTTGTGGTGCCAGCCCACCTCTCAACCCCCGGCTCCTGGCGTGCCCTCCTGTTGAATCAGGCTTGTCCGTGTGCCAGTACTGCTGATGCGCAGCCATCGTCCGGCCTGTGGTTGGTAATTCTGGGATCTGCTGCGTGCAAAGCCCTGCAGGAATTCAGACTGGAGCCACCAAGCGTTAAAACGTGGAAAAGCTGTCACCACCAGGCAGAAGTGCTATGGGAAGGCTTATGTTGGGCACGCAGCCCTGGAGATCCCTCTGCAGGCAGCCTTAGGAAATGAGCAGGCGCTGGATTGTTCTGATGTAGGAGAGCCTGGTCAGAGGTTGGCACTGGAAAACCAAGCCTTAAAGCAAGGAACAGGAGCACGTGCTGCAGAGCATCCTGCGCTGCCGGGGATCTGCCGTCTCCCCTACCCGCGTGTTGTAACCAGTGTTGTTTTGTTGTGTTTGTTCTGCAGCTGCAGAGAACCGCTTCAGACTTGGAGAAGACAAAGGAGGAGTTAAAAAGCACCCAGAAGGACTTGAAGAATGCAGACAAGGAGATTTTGGTGAGAATACTGTTCTTTAGTCTGCAGTAACTGGCAGCTGGCCATGGCCAGCAGCTGCAAAGCCAGGAGTTGCGCTGGCTTTTGCTCAGGGGCTAGGTTACCCAGCCCATCCTACCCCTTATCTGCTCCACCTCTGATCTCCTCCCAGTGCTGATTTATGGATGAGGGGCTGCTAGTATCTGCTCCTAAATCATTTCCTTATCTCACTGTCTGCTTTCCCTCCTCCCTCCAGAGTTTGAAGAAGAAGATAGACATCCTGCAGGATACTCTGAAAGTGCCATCTGTAACCAGAGAGACGCTCAGCCGACTGGTCTTTGAAAGGTCAGTGAAGTTCATCCTCAGATACGGGCCAAGGATGACATTTCCCCTGCCAGGGGATATCCCCAAAGCTGCTGTCTCAGAGTTGGCCTTCCAGCAAGCACGCCCTGCTGTACGGGGACCTAAGATCTTTGTCACGCAGAGGAGTCCAGACCGATTGAGGCTCGGCCTGAAAATTGCATCCTTTACATTTTATCACGCCCTTTCTTTCTGGCAGCGAGTGCTCTTACCCCAGTATGGCAAACTGGGCAGTGTACACTGAGCATCAGTGGGCCAGCGTGCTTCCCTGGGCTCAGGGTGCTGCTGCTGTGAGCACAGGCCATCAGAGGTCAAACAGCACTTTGGGACATTGACTATAAAGTCTGGGGTTTGGGTTCTCCTTTTTGGGACTTGTAAGTAGAACGAGGTTTGGATCCTGGTCCTGCTGCTGTCGTGCAACTACGCAGGGTAGCTTGTAGCTGTGTCTCCCTCCTGTCTGCTGCGCGGCAGCCTCCTGATGGCTGCTGCTCTGCATGGCCTTGCAGCCCTGCTCCCATGGAACTGCGGCACCCGAAGCTCCACCGCCCAGCCCACAGTGATGAGATCAATCTAGATGCCACTTTTGATGTGGACACCCCTGAAAATCAGCCCTGCAAATCTCTCTTCAGCCCTGCAAAAAGGCAGAAGCTGGATAAAAAGCCGTGAGTTTTCCTTCCTCTTCCTGCTTCTAAAGGAGATCAAAGTCTCGCTGCTTTGGAAGTTGCTGTGTGAGATCAGATAGCTCTCCAGCTGCCTGATGTCGCACTGCAAGTTTTGTCATCGTTTGCTCGGCCTTGTCTGTCCTTGCCAGCTCCACTTGAACAATGAATCTCTGCTGATTTGTTCCTTGTGCTTCTTACAGGCCGCCTGTGGTAAATCTGGCAAAGAAAGTTCTGAAGGAAACAGTGGAGGTAAATGGACTGATCTTGTTTTCTGTATCACCTCTTCGATTCTGCTGTTAATGGGCTTGAGATAAAGGCCCCGTTTTCCTACGCAGGAGATGCTCTAACCAGAGACTAGCCCATCCGCAGAGCCACAGCACACACTTCAAAGTGCTTTGCTCGACTGTCTCCTAGAAACACCGTATTGCTGTCGCAAAGACCTGGAATCGGGCAGGAGAGGGAGGGTGGGGACACACACACTTCTTGCTGATTGTCCCGCCTCAGATGCGCTTAGCAAATGCGCAACGTGGGTCTGATCACAACGGCCACGGGGTCAGCTGGGGGGCTCTTTGCCCAAGCTCGTGGGGCACAACGTCCTGCCTCCCAGGCACTGCTCCAAACGAGCCCCAGTGGGAGGTGTGGAGCTTCTGTTCTTTGGCCTGACATGGTATGGGTGTGCCAGTTACCCAAAGTAGCTGCCTGCATTATTAGTGCTGCCTGTGTGTGGACTAAATTCAGCAGATCGTGCTGGTTAAAGGGCTTCTCTCGTTATTTTGTGGGACAGAACTGGGCAGATGATCTGGAGGATGAGACTCTTAAAGGGCTCCTGCCAGCATTCATCAGGAACTCTGTTCTCTCCAAGAAGCCGACGTCGGGTAGCTTGCTGGGTCCCCACAAGAACACAGGCACGGTGAGTATGACCGTCCAGCAGGCGAGCTTGTCAGGGGCTGGCACTGCACACCTCTGTCCTGAGGCTACCCTACACGAAGAAGCGAATGTGGCTTCTACCTTGCTGCATTCAGTGTGGGGAAAATAAATCTCGGAGTATGACCTGGCTGCCTCCCAGTCCTGCAGAGCTCCAGGGATGACAGATGGTCACTCCCTACATGGCAGCGGATTAAATGGCCTTCCACATCCCATTCTTCCACCTCCTTGGAGCTGTGGGTATTTTCTTTGAATGACTCAGTCCCGGTGACAAAATCCTAAGCCTTGCAGCAACCTGGAAGGCTCAGTTTCCTTCAGGAAGGTACCCAAACTCCTCTAAGGGGCTGCCTTTTCCCAAAGGTAAGGGCTTAGCGCAAGTACAGAGTGTCCTGAGTGTTTGCAGGTGCTTGTAACCTCCCCAGAACACGTGGCCTGTGAGGCTCCCCCTTTTGTTATTCAAGACGAGAAGTAGCCATGGCTCCGTGCTGCTGTTCCAGTCACGTTTATTTCTCCCTCCTAGGTGAGGATGGGCTACGACGGCTTGGGAGGCAGAACAAAATTCATACAGCCTGTATCCTTCCGTGTGGCAGTAGCGATGCTGTGGGGGACCTCTTTTGTTCCTCCTGTCTCAGCCAGCCCGGTCGACTGGTGCAGGACTCCCCGGTTAGAGGCTGGGACCCTCAAGGAACCATCAAATTTCTCTGCATCTGACCGAACGTGCCTGAGCTCAGCAAAGGCATCCAGGCCTTGAACTTGCTGTGAATGTTACGGGGGAAATGTTTGTTTGGAAGGACACAGCAGCTAGAAATCAGAACGGTTTGCAGGGGCTGCCTGTGCCCTTGTGATCTCTGAGCTGCTGCTTATGCAGCCTCTCCCTGCCCGCGTGCCCGTGCAGCTAAAGCCCTCGTTCCTGTGGGACACCGCTGTGCCTGTCCTGGTGGGTGCCTGGGGGCCTTGGGCTGCTGGCGGAGGAGAGCTCGTTGCTCCAAACCCAAGTGCTCCGGGGGCACTGGTTTGTGTAACCCTGCAGCTCTGTTAGCACGGAGCGTGCGTCTTCCTCCCTGTGCTGCGAGTGGCGGCTGGTCAGGACCTCTTACAGCTCAACCATGTCTGGGTTTTGCTGCTTTTTGTCTCCGAAAATTTGTGTGATGGGGGTTAGAGGCCTTGTTACTCTAAGGGCTCTGCCCTTGGAGCTGCTCCGTGCCCTGGGAGGCTGCAGGTGCTGTCACTTTCCCTGCCCGGTGTCTCAGCCATGGTACGTGGGCTGGCCACGTTTAGGTACTGCTTGTGTGCTAGGGCGTAGCGTGGAAGTGGGAAGTGCCTTGCTTCGTGGGACAGAAGTGTGCCTGAACTTTGCTCCTGCGGACAGGGGGCAGAGTCCAGCCTGCCGAGCAGGGGGCTTTTCTCAGAATAGAGCAGCTCAGTTGGGAATGACCTTCAGAGATCAAGTCCGCCTGCCTGACCTCTTCAGGGGTAACCGAAAGTTAAAGCACATTCACGAGGGTGTTTTCCAAGTGCTTTTGGGATGCACATCCAGGGCTGGCTCCCAGGTCTGTGGCTCAAGCTAGCCTGGAGCAGGTACCAGCTTCCTTCTGTCCCCGGGGCCTCGGCCTGTACTTTCCTTGACAGTTTTACCCTCAGACAAACCCCGCAGAACTCCGTCCCTGTGCAGTGAAGAGCAAGAAGAAGAACGTCTCCAGGCCCGTGTCTGCAGCTCCCTCCGCGTCCTCCTCCAGCAGCAGCCAGGCCCGACTGGACGGCTTCCTGCAGTGAGCACCCCGGGGCGCCTCGGCGGGCGGCCGCAGGGCAGAGGGCACTCGCCCGGGGCCCGGCACGAAGCTGAGCGCGGTCCCCGCTGCTGCGTGGTGGGCGAGGGGAGCTGCCAGCAGGAGGCCAACGCCCTGCCTAACGCTCAGACTGACTCAGCCCCCATTTTTTTACCCTTCCTTTCTCCCATTTTCATGCAGAATAAATGGGTTTTTCCCATCTTCTGGCCTGCTCAGAGCTCTGTGGTTGCTGCTGAGTTCGTGGACTTCAGGTGGAGCCGCGCTGAGGATGCAGGGCGGGGGTCTGAGGCAGCCCTCGGTGTTCCCCCGGCTCCAGGCGCTCTGTGTCCCTGTGATCTCCTTCCCTCCGGGGCCACCTGCGGCGTGCCGGGGGCCCACCCCGTCGGGGCTGGGCACGCGGAGGCAGGAGGCGGCCCCCAAACCACTGCGGTGGGGAGGCGGGCGCCGGGGAGAGCTCCTGCCCCCCGCGGGCAGGGGGAGACGGTGTGCTGAGGGGGCTGCTGCTCCTGCGGTGCCCCCCGCCTGTGTTGGGTTTTGAGGTTGTAGGGCGGCAGCTTGTCCCCTGGGAGCTGCCCGCCTCGTGATGTCATCACAGGGGCTGTGACGTCACACGCGTGCCCGTGGGCCGGGCTGGCTCCGACCTCACGGGCGGCCTCTGACCTCCCAGGGAGCTGCGTGCTCGGGGCCCGGCAGGAAATGACCTCGCGGGGCAGCAGGGTGCTCATTGGTCAGCAGGGAGTGACGTCCGAGGGCTGCCCGTGATGTCACGGGGAGGAGGATGCTCGTTGGCCGGCAGAGCAGGGGAGCAGGGCCGCCATTGGCCGCCAGGGGGGAGCGCTGGGGCAGCCCGTGACCTCACGGGGAGCGGGGCGCCGATTGGCTGGCAACCTGTGACCTCAAACGGGACGGCAGAGCCCGTCGGCTGCCCCGCCGCGACGCCCTGGGGCAGCGCCCGGCTCGGTAGCGGAGGCGGCTGCCGATTGGGCCGCCGCCTGTGACGTCCCTGTGACCTCACGGGGCGCAGCGGGCGCTGATTGGTCGCCGGCGCGTAACCTCACGGCGGAGCGCGCGCTCGTTGGCTGCCGGCGCGTGACCTCACGGGCGGGCTCCGGCGGACGCCGATTGGCCGGCGGGGGGCGGAGCTCCGCCCCTCCCCGCCCCTCCCCGCCCCTCCCCGCCCCTCCCCGCCCCTCCCCGCCCCTCCCCTCTCCCGCCCGCCGCCGGGCGGGGCGCGCGCGGCCGCGGGGGCGGCGCATGCGCGGCGGCGGCGGGGCCGGCGGCGATGGCGGCGCGGGGCTGACGGCGGCGGCGGCGGCGGCGGCGGCGCGGCGCTGAGCAGCGGTCCCCGCCCGGCCGCCATGGGCAACGAGGCCAGCCTGGAGGGCGGCGGCGCCGACGGGCCCCTGCCCCCCGCCGCCGCCGGGGCCCCGCCGCCGCCCGCTGCCGCCGCCCCCGGCGGCGCCCAGCCGCCTTCAGCACCGGGCGGCGGCGGACAGCGCCCGGGAGGCGCCGCCGGCACCGCGCCCGCCGCCAGGTCAGCGCCGGGGGGGGATCGGGGGGCGGCGGCTCGGGGGCGCCGCCGGGGGCCGGGGGGGCGGCGGGAGCGCTCCGGGAGCGGCCGCGCGGGGTGCGCCGTTCCGAGCGGGGCCGGCCCCGAAGCGCCGCCCGCGGGGGGGAGCGGGCGGGGGCGGGAGGTTGCTCGGGGCCGGGGCCGGGGCCGGGGTCGCGGCCGCCATCGCGGCCGGGCTCGGTGCTGGGACCGCTGCTGGGACCGGTGCTGGCGTCACGGCCGGGCTCGGTGCCGGGCTCGGTGCCGGGGCCGCTGCTCGCGCGGCAGCACCCAGGTGCGCTTCGCGGCGAGCCGCTGGCAGGGCGCTCCCAGGCAGCCGCCCACCGGCTCGCAGACCCAGTGCGGAAAGCCGCCCCCGAGCGGAACGCCGGCCCGGCTCCCGTGCCCGTGCCTCCTCCTGACCCCAGCGGATCACCAGCCCCTCTGCCTCCCGCTGCCTTCCAGCCCTAACTGCTCCGTAGGCTGCCTGCGACGCTTTCGCGTAAACGCTGCCGCGGAAGGGAGGGTGCCGTGGGGGGGTTTAGGGGGATGATTCCCCCCTCCCTCCCTCGGGAGGTTTCCTGGGGCTGCCCCCCCGTCCCCAGCGTGTCCCGGGGGCCGGCGCAGGGCCCCGGGCTCCCGCCACCGGGCGAGAATCAGGGCGCCGCGACTGCCTTCTGGAAGCAGGAGTTGGGCAGAACCTCGCGTAGGGTTTGATGCTGGTTTCTCAATGAGACGCGAGCAGCGCCAGCTGAGGTCGTCTTCCGCCCGAAACGCCAGGGTGGTTTTGCTGGCCACGAGCTGCTGGCAGGGAGCTGCCCTCTCTTGCAATTAATTAACGCCATTAGGGACGGGGGCTGGCGGCAAGGGCTGCTGCAGGGCTGGGGGCTGTGTGTGTGGAGAGGCTGCAGGGAGCAGCGCGTCCCCCGGGAGGGAGCGTGGGGGTCAGCAAAGCTTGGCTTAGCCCCGTCCCCAAAAACAGTGCCAGACCCCAAGCACCCCAGCCCGTGTGCAAGCCGAAGAAAGCCAAAGGCGTCGTTACCCCTCTGCGTGATCCTTCCCAGCTTCGCGTTACGGAAGGAGGCAACCTGGACGCCTTAACCCCGTTATGTGTTTTGTATTTTGATTCTCCATGGTCGCGTTCAGCAGGCTGCGCAGCGCGTGCACCGCGCGGAGGTTTCGGAGAGCAGAGGTAACGCGGCGTCCTCCCACCCGGCTCCAGCGCTCGCCGCTATTGCTAGAGGAGGTGGAGCGCCGTTACCTGAAGGAATACAAATCGGGTGTGGGTGCGTTCAGACAGGAAACTGCCCCGTATCCCAACAGCCACGTCCTGCTCTGCTCCTCCGCAGAGACCCCAAAGCACAAGGGATGAGCTGGCGTGAAGGCGCAGCCTGGTGGGCGTGTGGAGAGGTTTGTGGGGCTGAGCAGAGATGGTCCCGAGCTCAGAAAGAGCTTGGGGCAGGGTGCTGGATTGCTGGGGGTCCCAAGGAACGGCTGTGGGGGCTGGAAAACCGCGCTGAATTCTTTTCCCCCGACCCCAAAACCGATATGAAAGCAGCAAAGCTGCAAACGTCTTGGAAACAGAGGAGCGATATTAACAGAAAAGGGGAGGCTGGTTGCTAGCACGGCCCCACACGATGCTGAGGGGATGCCACGAGCCAGGCACTGGTCCTGCGCTCACCGGCACGCGAGTGGCACTGGGCCTTTGGCAGCCAGCGGAGCCTGGTGCAAGGACCAGGAAAAGGAAAAAGCATCAGAAATAGGGCTGCGAGAAGTGCTCTGAATTGGAGAAAACAGCTCAAGTTTGGGAAAAAAAAACAGTCGTGCAGCTCTGGTGCTCTGTGCTGCCTGTATGGCAGCTCCCGTGAGCGTGCTGGGTATTGCCTTCAGCGAGTACCACAGCAATGCTGGGTGGTAAGGACGTATATAGCAGCAATTTAACAAAAATAAGAGAGATCAAGTTTCCCCGTTTCTTTATAAACAGACGCTTTTCACAGGCTGGCACAGATAAGCAGCCACTGTCTGTTCTAACAAGACGGTGCTAGAAATAAATCCACGAAGCGAGTCTATGATGGAGGCATCCCTGGCACGTACTAAAGCTGGGCCTGCCTTTTCCTCTATATTAAAATAGCGTTTTTCTGGCTGCTTGCTGACCTTAAGGCTGGCGCTCTGGAGAAGCTTGCCACGCTCCCGCAATTAGAGAGCGCAACTTCATTTGTTATGGGACGTTTGGAGGGCTAAGGGGAGCTGGGGCTGGGGTCGGACAAGGAGGGGGAAACCAGCTGTGTAATATTTCAAGCCTATAAAACCCGCCTGAGCGGAACAAAAAGGGAGCGCGGAATGGCTTACTTGGCTGACCAAGTCAAAATGTTTGCCCTGCTAGGGATCCCACCGGGCTGCTTTTCACCGTGATGGGCAGGCTGTGTCAGCTGCAGCTGCCCGCAGCAGCGGGTGGGAATTGGATGGTTTTTAAGGTCCCTTCCAAGCCAGCCCGTTCTGTGCTTCCCTCCAGCAGCCCTGGTTTTACGCCTCTCGTGGCTCTGACAGCAGTCCTGTGGCCACTGGGTGCAGGTGGCACAGCTTGGGATGCTGGAGTGCCTCCGAAACCTCTCCTGTGAGCATGCTCGTCCATAGTCAAAATGCACGGCATCAACTATCAGCGCCGTTATTTCTAAAAGGAGTGCACAGATCCGCAGTCCCCTTCGCAGGTTCGAGTTTCCCGCTGCTGCCGTGAACCTCGGCGTTACTCCGCAGGCAGCGGCTGCGCGCTCTTTGCTTTTGCTGCCTGAGGGACTTGTGTGTGCGGTTGCTCCTGCTCACAAAGGAAAACGCAGGAGGGTTTGCAGGGCCCGATTTCCCTCCTTCCTCCCCGTGCCAGTGGTGCGAGGCTGGCCCATCTCAGGAATGCCGTCGGTCGTCCCCAGTTGGGTGCAAGCAGGTGTGTCCAGCAGCTGGGGGCAGCTCCCTCCCCACGCTTCTTTTCAGCTTCTTTTCCTCCTCACCCTGCAGCAACAGCAGCTTCGTCCCCGAGCCTGTTGGATGCACCTTCAGAAGCAAACGTGATGGGGTGCAAATGATGCTTCCTTTTCTGGTGTGCTGCAGTGGGCTCCACGGCAATGGGAATCTGTTTTTTTGCTAAACGGGGTCTGCAGGAGGAGCGGGGTCCCTGCAACGTGTTCCTGGGAGGGTCCTCGCTCCACCCGCTGAGATTTAATGGGGACAGGGAATTAACTGCCCTGGTGATGTGGTATCTTGCTGGTTCTTGGCCTCTTACAGCTTACAAGCACGTGCTTGCTATCGAAGGTAGATTCAGCATCTTGTCTGGGCTGGGGCAGGAGGCAGCGGCTCCCTGCTTGTGGTGGGCTCCCCAGAAGGCAGAGGAACGTTGCCCACCGTGTCACGGGAAGCTGCTGCTAAATGCAAACTTTTTTGTGCATGTCCGTGTGTTTTCTTTCATTCTTTTTTTTTTTTAAGGCATCACAGCTTGGCTTGAGAAGGAAAGCAGCAGTGTGACACAGAGCCTGGCTGCTGGCCCAGGGTGCTGAGGGGCTTTAGGAAGGCAGGCAAAGCAAAACCCAGAGTTAAGTTGTTGAAGCTAGCTAAATGACAACAAACATATGTAAACGATGAACATAACTAAGTGTAGGAAGCTTACCCAGGGGTGTGATGGGATATATGACTGCACAAGGCTTAAATAAAAGCTTCACCTCCTAAAATATGCAGCTTCCCTCAGCTCCGAGCTACAGTTCTGCGCTGCACAGCAGACGAGGGGTTCGCGTTGGCCTTATTCTCCACGAGGATGTGATTAAGGAGCTCGGCGTGTTCTCCTTTGTCAAAAATGATTTAGTTGTATTTCTAGGTCATTGTCTGTAGAAGAAAAATGTGCGTGTGTTTAACGCAGTAAAGTGCACAAGGTACCTTCCAGAACAAGGCACGAGGAGAAGCCCTCCCTGCCCAGTAAGGACTGGGGCCATGGGGGGACGGGGGCAGCCGGTGACCGCTCCCGGTCCTTCTTCTGCCACCAGCACCGCGTTGGGTCAGGGCCGGAGCTGCTGGAGATGGGGCAGGAGGTGAGGAAGGGATGTCTCGTGGACACCGAGCCTTCCCACCAAGCATCGTGGTCACGCAGTGGTTTCCCTGCTCCACGAGGAGCTCTTTCTCTCCTCCCTGAAGACCGGAGAGGTGCAACCTGCTGCCCACCGTGCCCGCAGTCTTCGCGGCTTTTGCGGCCTGGGCACGCAAGCTGAGAAGAGCCGTGTCCTGTCGTCCTCCTGCAAGCTTCCTCCTTTCTCCACAGCTCTCACGCGGCCAGGAGGCAGCAAATGGTGTCTGACTCAAAGCGAAGGCGCGTCTGTGTTGCCAAAGGCTGAGTGTTTCGGGGCAGGTGGGGGCCGTGAGGTTCCTCGCCTGGCTTCAGGGCCTGCCAGCACCCCAGGCTCTGATGTGGCAAAGCAGTTGGCCGCTCCAAAAAGCTTCCAGAAGAGGGTTTGTCAGTTCCTCTGAAAGCCACAGAAAAAAATGCCTTGGGCCAAAGTGATGTGGGCACAGACGTGACGAAACGTGGTGTTGCAGGCGGTCGGCCTGAAGTTGGTGTGACCTTTTGCTCAGGCCCAGGATGGTGCAGTCACAGAAATGTATGCCGGCCTGCCGGGGCGGAGAGACTTCAAGAGGCCAGACGTCAACGACTGAGAGCTGCCTTTGGACGTGGTTTTGACTTCCCTGTGAGCAGCATTTTGCTTTTCACCCCGCTGGGAGCAGGAGCACTGCCTGCCCGTGGCAGAGGGGGCTCACGGGATTGCAGGCCCTGGCCGTGGGGCGAATGCCGAGGAGCTCAAGGGGAGCTGGGGCTGACGTGAGCTGCAGGAAGGGGGCTCCTGGCTCATGGTGTCTGCTGGCAC